>NC_036857.1:1025146-1036662 GCF_002910315.2 Salvelinus sp. IW2-2015 | reverse complement strand
ACTGAACGGACCCAAAAAAACAACAACAGACAAAAAAGGTCCCCACCTTTATTGAGAGTCTAGCACTGTCCTTGCATTACGAGGAACACCCCAAGGAGCACCGCACCAGCATAGTGGTCACACAAGGGTCCTGAGGGATCTCATTCGGTACCAAAAGTTTGGGCCCTTTAACCTTTCGAGAGTTTAAGCAGGTTTCTGGCGAAGCACATTGGTATGTGCTTGTGCGGCCGGCCAGCTCAAAACACAAAAAGAAAAAAAATCCATGCCAGCAACAAATTTTTTTGGCCCAAAACCAAAATCAATTTGGTGAGGGGGGGGGAAAGGCCTTTGTTTTTGGGCCCCCCCCCCAAGAAGGCCACGGTTTTTTTGGCCCCCTGTGTTTTTCCCCCTTGGTCAAGCGTTAGTTTGGGGGCTCCATCGGACTAGACCAACACCAGCAATCCGGGGGAAAAAAAAGGGTGCGCCGGGCCTGGGGGACGGCGGGGATTTGATCAGGACAAGGGGCAGTACCGCAGAACATTTCTCACAACACCGCTCCAGGACTTCTGTTTCACGTTTTGCGTCACATGTTTTGCTTCATTGTGCAACCTGCTTTTCCTGATCTTGAAAGCACAGGGCCGCCAGTTGCGGGAATTTGGCACAATCTTGGTGTTCTCTCGCAATTCCACAACGTCCTGCCACGGTGGTTGACTGTAAGCACTATAATACCCTCTCAACCGTGGGACGTTCAGACCCACTCATACCACCCTGATGCGAGTCTGTTTCTGACCGTTTTTGAGCAGACACATGCCACATTTGTGGCCTCGCCTGAGGTCATTTTGCAGGGTCTGGCAGTGCTCCTCCTTGCACAAAGGCGGAGGTTTAGCGTCCTCGCTGCGGTTGTTGCCCTCCTACGCGCCTCCTCCACGTCTCCTGAATGTACTGGCCTGTCCTCCTTGTTAGCGCCTCCATGCTCTGGACACTACGCTGACAGACACAGCAAACCTTCTTGCCATCAGCTCACATTGATGTGCCATCCTGGATGATGCTCACTACTGAGCCACTTGTGTGGGTTGTAGACTCTGTCTCATGCTACCACTAGAGTGAAAGCACCGCCAAGCATTCAAAAGTGACCAAAACATCAGCCAGGAAGCATAGGAACTGAGAAGTGGTCTGTGGTCACCACCTGCAGAACCACTCCTTTATTGGGGGTGTCTTGCTAATTGCCTATAGTTTCCACCTGTTGTCTATTCCATTTGCACAACAGCATGTGAAATTTATTGTCAATCAGTGTTGCTTCCTAAGTGGACAGTTTGATTTCACAGAAGTGTGATTGACTTGGAGTTACATTGTGTTGTTTAAGTGTTCCCTTTATTTTTTTTGAGCAGTGTATATATATATATATGTCTCTATGTCAATATATATATTGGTCTGTATAGATATTTATAAATATATATATACACACGTTCTCACCTTCTCTCTCTTCGTGTGCAGCTGTGTCAGGCGGGTCTGCGTACGCTGCAGGACCTGGGGCCGGAGATGAGAATGGCCATGTCAGCTGACCTGGAGGAGGAAGAGGGCATGGAGGAAGAGCCAGAGGAAGATGATTCTCCCTATAAGGTTACAGTTTGAAGAGGGCATAATTGTTCTGTAGTTACCATGGTGCCCTAGTAGCAGCCTAAGCAGAGAGCTCCTTTAAATATGTACAGTTGAAGTCGGAAGTTTACATACACCTTCGCCAAATACATTTAAACTCAGTTTTCCACAATTCCTGACATTTAATCCTCGTATAAATTCCCCGTTTTAGGTCAGTTAGGATCACCACTTTATTTTAAGAATGTGAAATGTTAGAATTTGTTTTTTTTATAAGAATTTTTTTAAATTTCACCTTTATTTATCCAGGTAAGCTAGTTGAGAACAAGTTGTCATTTACAACTGCGACCTGGCCAAGATAAAGCAAAGTAGTGCGACACAAACACAGAGTTACACATGGAATAAACAAGCGTAGTCATTATGTGATCAAGATTAGTGATTCTCAGCATTGCCTTGATCAACTTATCCCCTTTAACATTCTCCCCACAGACTGATAATGGCTATGCCCCTGAGGGTAAGGACAGGCGTGGCTCCATGGTCACCACCCTTACTGGAGGAGGAGGTATGCCCAGGGAGAGTCTCTCCAACGGGGGTCTGGCCCACCGAGGTTCCACCTCCAAGACCCCCAACGGAGGAGGCCCGGAGCAGGATGAGCTGAGACGAGGAGACAACATGAGGTCTTCGCTCAACCATCATCATCGTCATTCTTCCATTAAGAACGGACTGGTGGACCAACCGGCCATGAGCAGAAGGAATTCTAACAAGTATTCAAGGTAGGCACTTGACTAATCTCGGAAACCCAGAAAAACTGAAAAATCTCAGGTAAATGAATCCGATTTTCCATTAGGTTTTGGATAGAGGCTCCACCCCCACAGTCTCCACCCCCACAGTCTCCACCCCCACAGTCCCCACCCCCACAGTCTCCACCCCCTTAAACGGAAACTTTCAGCCAATGGGCCAAATGTCCCCTCCCCATCCGAAATTTGAAACACGTGATTTGTCCAAATGATCAGTGAAGGAGAAATCTGTGTTTGAGAACAATGTTCCTTAGTTGTCGCAGACGCTACGATAAAATCCGATGTTACGTGTTTCTGACTGACGACCAGACGGACCCTTCTCACAGATCCTTTATCTCATTCTGTTAAAGCATGTTTCTCCTGTTTTCATAGCTCCCAATCAGCCCGTCAGTCTGTCAGTCCGTCAATCAGTCAGCTAGTCAGGTAGTCAGTCAGTCTGTCAGTCCGTCAATCAGTTTGTCAGTCCATTAATCAGCCAGCCAGTCAGTCCGTCAGTCAGTCCATTAATCAGTCAGCCAGTCAGCTAGTCAGCCAGTCAGCCAGTCAGGTAGTCAGCCTGCCAGTCAGTCCGTCAGTCAGTCCATTAATCAGTCAGCCAGTCAGCCAGTCAGCCCGTCAGCCAGTCAACCCGTCAGCCAGTCAGGTAGTGATAAGAGAATGTTGTTCTGAAGGTATATAACCCAATTTAATTATATTCCTCAGTCTGCAAACCAGAATTTGTAAGATCCTGGTCGAATGAAACAGACGGAGGCCCAGCTAAAATAGTCAAAAAGGTTCAAGTCAAGAATACAAAACAATACATTTTATACTGACTTCTCACGCCCACACATTCACACAACCATATGCACACACATACACACACACAACCATGCGCACACACACACATACACACAAACAGACGCACACACATGTCCTGCTACCCAGCCGACAGAGATTATTGACCTTGACCTTGACACGTACTCCCCGTTCTCTCCTAATCTCTAGTCAGGTCGGCACCGAGCTCAGACAGTCTGTGTTTATAATACCATACAGACATGTTGTCTTTACCCTCATTCTGACTAGGACTACACATTTATAGATTATGATTTTATACATTCTAATCAATTCCATACAATTATATGTTCAGGGAGGAATATTCTAATCATTCAATTAACAGATAATTTTCACCTATCAGGTAGTCAGCCAGTCAGGTAGTCAGCCAGCCTGTCAGCCCGTCAGCTAGTCTGCCAGTCAGCAAGTCGGCCAATCAGGTAGTCAGCCTGCCAGTCAGGTAGTCAGTCATTCCATTAATCAGTCAACCAATCAGCCAGTCAGTCAGTCAGCCAGTCAGCCAGTCAGCCAGTCAGCTAGTCAGCCAGTCAGCTAGTCAGCCAGTCAGGTAGTCAGTCATTCCATTAATCAGTCAGCCAGTCAGCCAGTCAGGTAGTCAGCCTGGCCAGTCAGGTAGGTCAGCTCCATGTCCATGAATCAGTGCAGCCAGTCAGGCCAGATCAGCCAGTCAGCCAGTCAAGCCAGTCAGCCAGTCAGCCAGTCAGCCAGTCAGTCAGTCAGCCAGTCAGGTAGTCAGCCAGTCAGCCCGTCTATCAGTCAATCAATCCCTTCCCTCTCTCCGTAGAAAGAGACAGCAGAGGAGATAGGTATTCTCCTGTCCGAGGTCCGTAACGGAGGGATGGATGGAGGAGAGGGAGAGTTACGGAGGAGAGGAGGGTTACTACGATGAGGATACGAGAGCCTTGATCCTCGTGACAGGTGTGGTGTGTGTGTGTGTGTGTGGTGTGTGTGTGTGTGTGTGTGTGTTGTGTGTGTGTGTGTGTGTGTGTGTGTGTGTGTGTGTGTGTGTGTGTGATCAACTATATCTTTGTTTTGATCTTGATCTAATCTTAATCTTAATCTTAATCTTAATCTTAATCTTGACCTTGACCTTGACCTTGACCTTGACCTTGATCTTGATCTTAATCTTAATCTCGATCCCATTCCTCCCACTCAGACTTCGTTACCCTGACGACCCTCCTCTGTACCCTGGTCAGCATGACCACACGTACGACGCCCACGCCCCCAGCAACGCTGCCTACGGTAATAACTATGGCAACGGGAACAGGAATGGCTATGGAGATGGACGGAGGACTGCGAGGAGACGCCTCCTCCCCGCCACACCTACCGGTAACATCACAACACCAGGGCTGCTTTACATGGGGCATGACGGTGGGGAACAATCAGGTAGAATTATATGATGGAAAATAAATATGCCTGTCACTCATGTAGAGTAAGGAATCATGTCATCTCTATTCATGACATTTCTATCTGCAATGTTCAGAAACATTTTACGCTCTTGGCTTCGACACTGTGTCTTCATTTTGGTTGTCCTCATTCAGTGGTAAACTATGTCTATCTGAGGCTGTGTCCCTATGGGCCGTCGTCAAAAAGTACAGTATTTCACTATAGTAAATAGGGTTCCATTTGAGAAACATCCTCCATGTGACTTCCTGTTTCCTTCTTGGTTCCTGCATGTGACATCCTGTTTACTTACTGGTTCCACCATCCTGGTTCATCCATGTGACTTCCTTTACTTCCTGGTTCCTGCATGTGCCTTCATGTCTACTTTCTGGTTCCACCGTGTGATTTCCTACTTACTTCCTGGTTCCACCATGTGACTTCATTTGTATTTCTTGCTTCCTCCATGTGACTTCCTGTTTACTTCCTGGTTCCACCATGTGACTTCCTGTTTACTTCCTGGTTACACCATGTGACTCCGTGTTTACTTCCTGGTTCCTCCCAGGTCGTAAGCCATCCTTTAATATCCAATGTCTGAGGAGGCAGGACAGCAATGATGACCTCCCCATCCCAGGAACCTACCACCAGAACTCTCCCCCCTGCCGGGCACGCACACAGGTCACTACACAGGTAACACATCAGCACCGTCTCACACACACACACACATACACACACAGATAACCACATCAATATTGGAAACTTTGTGTAGCAACGGCTGTAGCATTTCTCAACCCCTCTGTATTTCTCTCTCCCTTCCCTCCAGACGTACGGTAGTTACGAGTCTCGTCGCAGCAGCAGCCGATCCTCAACAGGTTCCTCTGCCTCCTGGGCCAACCCTTGCCCTCGCCGAGGTCGCCTCCTCTACGCCCCTCTCATCCTGGTCGAAGAGGAAGGGGCGGGGGGCAGCGGCGGCGGCGGCTCCGGGATTTGGGGGGACAAGACGGGTGGAGGGGCCAACGTGACGGCGGCCACCTCCCGACCTGGCCCTGCGGGGTGGTACACGGGGCCCCCTTGTCCCTCCGGAGGGTCCCAGGCACCATACAGGGCCTATACCACACTAAGGGTCCCCACACAGCTCAGCCCTCACTACAGCGACAAGAGAGGCAGCGCTGATAGCCTGGTGGAAGCGGTGAGTATTACTACACGTTCAGACATATTTAGAGATCGATATTGATATAAACATCCATAGAGTCTGGACTAATGCATTATTGATGAGGTTATTGATGAGAAATGAATGTGTTAAGTAAAAAAAAATATCAACGAACCAATCAACCAATCACTGTCTCTCACTGTCTCTCTCACTGTCTCTGTAGGTGCTGATCTCAGAGGGGCTGGGTCTGTATGCCAAGGACCCCAAGTTTGTGGCCTTCGCCAAACGGGAGATTGCTGACGCGTGTCACATGACAATTGACGAGATGGAGAGTGCGGCCAGCGACCTGCTAAGTCGGGGAAGCAGGGGAGGAGGGGGTGGCGGTTTCCTGAACAATCCCGACCTTGGAACCCTGTACAGCGACGAGGAGCCAATCAGAACGGGCCGCGACGAGGAAGACCTGGCGGACGAGATGACCTGCGTCACTTCCTTCTGATCTGGACGACGGTCGATCAATTAATCAATCGATCGATCGTGATTGATTGAGTTTATTGTGATCAGGAGCAGACCAGACTTACTGGGCACAAGAGAGATAGAGGACAACTGAGGGACAGACGGATGGAGGACAGATATGGAGCTGGACAGACAGACAAGAGGTTGTCTAGTCTAGTGTCCTTAGTCCCTCCATCTTGACTATAGACAGATATATATTATAGGCCTCTAGGCTTTACAGATAATGGGCCAAAGGGACTAGATGGAGAGACAGAGGATGGACCAAAGGGACTAGATGGAGAGGACAGAGGATGGACAAAGGGACTAGATTGGAGAGACAGGAGAAATTGACCAAAGGCTAGTATGGAGAAGAACAGAGTGATGGACGCAAAGGGAAACTAGATGGAGAGACAGGGAATTGACCAAAGGACTAGATGGAGAGACAGAGGATGCCAAAGGGTACTAGATGGAGAGACAGGGAAATTGGACAACTAGGGACTAGATGCGAGAGACAGAGGATGGACGCAAAGGGACTAGATTGCGGAGCAGGGATTGCTAGACGAGAACAAAATGGGACAGGACTAGGATGGCGACAGGAAGAATGGACCAAAGGGACTAGATGGAGCGACAGAGAATGGACCAAAGGGACTAGATGGAGCGCGACAGAGAAAAAAAAGTGAAAGAAGAGAAAGATGAAAAAAAAGAGACAGAAAGACGTGAGAGATGACGCTCCCAAAGGCAACGCTATTAGTGCACTGCTTTTTGACGCAGGGTCCATAGGGACTAGGGACTATGTAAGGAATAAGGGGCCATTTGTGAAGTAAACAAATATGTGGGTGAGGTGAGGAACCGATTCAGGAAGGTTGATGATCTTAAGGATGAGTTGTATGTGTGGTGGTGGAGAAGATCACATTAATGGAAGAATAGAAAAATGAGAGATGGGGAGGTAAAGAGAGAGAAGAGATGGGTGGAGAGAAGAGAGAGAGGAGTAGGAGAGAGAGAGTAGCAGAAGGGATGGGGAGAGAGAGAGCGTAGGAGAGACAGAGAGTAGAGAGAGATGGGAGAGAGGAAGAGAGAGATGGGGGTGGAAGAGAGAGAGTAGAGAGAGAGAGAGAGGTGAGGAGAGAGAGTAAGAGAGAGATGGGGTGGAGAGAGAGAGTGTAGGAGAGAGAGTAGAGAGAGATGGGGGAGAGAGAGAGAGTAGAGAGAGAGAGAGTAGAGAGAGATGGGGTGGAGAGAGAGAGTAGGAGAGAGAGAGTAGAGAGAGATGGGGGAGAGTGTGACTCACAGTGTGTCTGCTGGGTGAGTCAGTGAGTAGCACTCTCAGATCGTGAACACATTTGCATCAAATTGTGTTGGGTCTCTAATAATGGACTCCTTTAAGATATTTGTACTGCGCATCATGTTGTACATGCACATTATCTTGTACATGCACATTATCTTGTACATGCACATTATCTTGTACATGCACATTATCTTGTACGTGCACATTATCTTGTACGTGCACATTATCTTGTACGTGCACATTATCTTGTACGTGCACATTATCTTGTACATGCACATTATCTTGTACGTGCACATTATCTTGTACATGCACATTATCTTGTACATGCACATTATCTTGTTGGATATACTGTACAATGTTTTTCATTTTTCAGCTTTAGATTATTTTGATTTTATGAAAGAACTGAAATTGTGAAATACTTTTTAAAAAACAAAGTTGTAATTGTTGTCTTGTCGTCGTGATGCGTCTACTACCAGGGTCGGTTGGGGTCAATTCAGTTTTCAATTCAGGCAATTTAAATTAAATTCATGAATTGAAAATTGTCTGCATTGTTTTCTATGAGAATTTTTCAATTCTTGAATTAGAATTAACTAGCCCGAATTGGCTGAATTAAAACCTGAATTGGCTGAATTAAAACCTGATTTGGCTGAATTAAAACCTGAATTGGCTGAATTAAAACCTGAATTGGCTGAATTAAAACCTGAATTGGTTTAATTAAAACCTGAATTAGCTGAATTAAAACCTGAATTGGCTGAATTAAAACCTGAATTGGCTGAATTAAAACCTGATTTGGCTGAATTAAAACCTGAATTAAAACCTGAATTGGCTGAATTAAAACCTGAATTGGTTTAATTAAAACCTGAATTGGTTTAATTAAAACCTGAATTGGTTTAATTAAAACCTGAATTGGCTGAATTAAAACCTGAATTGGACCACCACTCTGTTCTTCTTCTCTTTGTGTTAGATATTACGTCTATGTTGCTTTCTGTTTGAAAACAGATCACATCACATCTGTTTTTTTTATTTTGTTGTTTTTCCATGATGTCGCTGTGCTGCGTCCCAAATTACACCCCGTTCCCTAAATACTGCACTACTTCTGACCAGGGCTCTGGTCCAATGTAGTATCAATGAGGGAATAGTGTCCCATTTAGGACACAGTCTCTGTCTAAATGCACTGTGATTGCTGTTTTTAATAATTATAGTAATTTCATTTCAAGCTATTTTTTTTCTTCTTATTTTTAAAAGTTATTTTTATTTATATCCTGGACATGCTGGGTTTATAAGCACCATGAAATTGCTGAAAATGTGCTCATTTTTGTGCTCATTTTATTCTGGCATTAACTTAAATGCATGTTTTATCAGCTCTAAAAACAAACGTTCAGTTGAAATGTTATTGTCAAAGCATCATTGTTTTTATTCAGATTTCTATAATTCTATATGAATCTAATACAATTAATTCTAATGTCATATCGATAAACAAAACATGGTGAATAAAATGGTAATCCATGTAGTTTGTTATTTAGCAGTTTATCACRTCAGTTCTTCTTGAGTTGTTGCTAACCGGTGTTACTCAGGTTATGATGGCTCCTGACAGTCGTTATAGTGTTGTCTTGCTACAGACACCTGGTCAATGTGGGATGCTCTGTTCTGCTGCCCCCTAGGGGATGGGAGGTGGAGGTGGAAATGTTCTGTCTATCACAGCACTAACTAATCCATTCCTCACAGCAGCAACAGTAGAGATGCTAGTTAAGATGATTGAAAGAAAGCAGACTAGCAGACTAGCAGAACAGTAGTAACTAGTAATAGTAAATTATTATAATAGTATAGCGTAGTATAGTATTACTATTATTATCTGAAGAACAAAATGGGCCGGTGTGTTAGAAATTCCCGGACCGGTTTTGGTCCCAGTCCGTCCCGTTTACGTCTTCATAAACCCTGCAGTGAGTGATMATTATCATACAGCCTTCAGAAAGTATTCATAGCCCCTTCACCCTTTTTTTCTCACCCATCTACACACAATACCCCACAATGACAAAGTGAAAACATGTTTTAAGAAAATGTTTACACATTTATTTACATAAGTTTTCACACCTCTGAGTGTGAATGTTAGAATCACCAGTGATTACAGCTGGGAGTCTTTCTGGGTAAGTCTGTAAGAGCTTTTCCACACCTGGATTGTACAATATTTGCACATTATTATTTTAAAGATTCTTCAAGATCTGTCAAATTGGTTGTTGATCATCGCTAGACAACCATTTCGAGTCTTGCCATAGATTTTCAAGCATATTTAAGTCAAAATTGTAATTCGGCCACTCAGGAACATTCACTGTCTTCTTGGTAAGCAACTCCAGTGTAGATTTGGCCTTGTGTTTTAGGTTATTGTCCTTCTGAAAGGTGAATTAATCTACCAATGTCTGGTGAAAAGCAAACTGAACCAGATCTTCCTCTATGATTTTTCCTGTGCTTAGTTCCAATTCMATTTTTTTTTTATCCTGAAAAAAATCCCCAGTCCTTAATGATTACAAGCATACCCATAACATGATGCAGCTTCCACTATGCTTGAAAAAATGGAGAGTGGTACTCAGTAATGTGTTGTATTGGATTTGCCCCAAACATAACAATTTGTATCAGTGGACTATTCAAACCTACCCGAACCAGAAATCGTGGATGGATGGCGGCATTCGTGCAAAACTGAACTAACTCAGAGAGGCTGCTGTSCCTACATAGAGACTCAWATCACCGTGACTATAGAACCTAGGMMTTCAGAGGGACCAAAAATTCTTCCAATACTTTTGTATTAAAAAAAAATCTAGAAAATAACAGAACACACAGCATCACTTAATGTGCCGAGATTTTATCTTCTGTAGTCGGACCGTTCTGGTTCTTGTCGGGGAGCAATACTTTTTGATGACATTATGAATGAATCAGAACAGGCCTGGCTGTGGTTCAGGCTGCTGCACATGKAAACACTACAGTCATGGACACGTGACACACAGCATAACGTGGGAGCCGAAGAACACCACTAGCACCAATAGCGACAACAGTAGTGTCACAAAGATGACAGGCGCATGGTGCTGAAAGGACCGCGGCCGTAATACCTGGGCACTCCATGGTCGATGAAGAAGAGCCCGTTTTGATCAAACACAGACAAAGCTGATAGACAGGAGTCACACACAGCATCAGATAATGTTACAGAATAAACATCCCATTCACTCCAGTAGCCCACATGAAATCATATCTATACAAAAGCACAACCATTTAATTTCCAAAATGATATTAACAAATCAGCTACTACTTCTCATTAAAAATATATTTTATCACGTTCATCACACTAACCGTTGATCTAAAGTGTAAATGCAACTATGTTTCACAGTCGTTTTCAAACAGATCGCAAACAGCACGCGAGCTGCAATAGAAAACACATTGCCACTCACCAGATTATCAATTAGAAACATCGTTTGAAAGTTAATCTTGAAAAGGGTGATTGCCAAACAAATTAGCAACAACATCCACCTTGAAGTTAATAAACAGCTGATGCATTACACTACTACAACACATGCTAACTAACATCACACTACTACAACACATGCTAACTAACATCACACTACTACAACACATACTAACTAACATTACACTACTACAACAAGCTAACTAACGTTGTTACACTACTACAACACATGCTAACTAACATCACACTACTACAACACATACTAACTAACATTACACTACTACAACAAGCTAACTAACGTTGTTACTCTACTACAACACATGCTAGCTAACATCACACTACTACAACACATACTAACTAACATTGTTACACTACTACAACACAAGCTAGCTGACATCACACTACTACAACACAAGCTAGCTAACATCACACTACTACAACACAAGCTAGCTAACATCACACTACTACAACACAAGCTAGCTAACATTGTTACACTACTACAACACAAGCTAGCTAACATCACACTACTACAACACATGCTAGCTAACATCATGATGATCG
>NC_036857.1:1012157-1020584 GCF_002910315.2 Salvelinus sp. IW2-2015 | reverse complement strand
CAGTCCAGGCCCGTCTGAAGTTTGCCAATGACCATCTGCGATGCATCCAGAGGAGGAAATGGGAGAAGTCATGTGCTGATGAGACAAAAATAGAGCTTTTTCCTCTAAACTCCCACTCGCCCGTGGGTTGGCAGAAAATAGCAAGGATGAGTACAACCCCAAGAAACACATCCCAAACCCCGTGAAAGCATGAAGGTGGAACATGCATTCTTTGGGGGATTGCTTTTCTGCAAAGGGGACAGGACGACCTGCACCGGTATTTGACGGGCGAGGATGGAATGGCGGCCATGTATCGGCGAGATCTTGACCCAAGCAACCTCCCTTCCCTCAGTGAAAGAGCATGAAGACTGAGTCCTGTGGCTGGGTCTTCCAGCATGGACAAGACCCGAAAAACACCAGCCAGGGCAACTAAGGAGTGCCTCCGTTAAGAAGCATCTTCAAGGTCCTACGGAGTGGCCTAGCCAGTCTCCAGACCTGAACCCAATAGAAAATCTTTGGAGGGAGCCGAAAGTCCGTATACCCAGCGACAGGGTCCCCGGAAACCTGAAGCGGATTCTGGGAGAAGGTCTGTATGGAGGATGTGGGCCCAAAAATCCCTGCCTGCAGTGTTACGTGCAAACCTGGTCAAGAACTACAGAAACGTATGATCTCTGTAATTGCAAACTAACAGCGTTTCTGTACCAAACATATTCAGTTCACTGCTTTTCTGATGCTATCAAATACTTCATGTCATGCAATAAAATGCAAATTATTATAGCTTAACAAATCATACAATGCCTGATTCTTCTGCGATTTTTGTTTTAGATTTCGCTCTCTCACAGTTGAAGTGTACCTATGATAAAAAATCTGACAGGACCTCTCACATGCTTTGTAAGTAGGAAAACCTGCAAAATGGCAGTGTATCAAAATACTTGTCTCTGCCCCACTGATATATATATATATATATATATGACATTGATTTTAGTGTTGGCAAATTGGCTTAGTCTCGGAGTGAGGAGCCTATAAAACGTAGCTTCATCCACATATTTTGGGGAATTCTKAAATGTATTGGAATAAATGACCAAACTATAAAACTAGATAGCCAGCTAGTATGAGTAACTGTAGCTAGATAGCTACATTAGCTTTCTAGGTACATGAATAGCTTTAGGTTGGTTGGTTGTAAGCTCAACTTCAAGATTTCCACTAAGGATGTTTCCTCTCCGATCATCACTATCCCTCACTTGGGGAAAGGACATTTAAGGTACACTCGGATGTGACGATGTAAAACATAATTCAAGGGCTGAGGGTTTAGGGCTGAGGGCTGTCTACTTTGAGTTTGGACTGCAGSCCTAGACACCTCACTTTGTTTTTTACGGTCCCGCCCATTGCAAGTCAAAATATGATTGGATCGTTCCACTGTCACTCCAAAATTCTGCTCCAATAAAGTTGAATGTATTCCCACTTCTGAAGGCCTAGCCAATGGCTGGCTGAGCTAGCTAGCTTTTTCTACAAAGAGACCCCCAAATAAAACATTTTATTTAACAAGGCAAGTCACTTAAGAACAAATTCTTATATACAATGAAGGCTTACCAAAAGGCCTCCTGCGTGGACTTGGGCTGGGATTAAAATATAGGACAAAACACACATCACGACAAGAGACAACACTACATAAAGAGAGWCCTAAGACAACAACATAAGGCAGCAACACATGACAACACAGYATGGTAGCAACACAACATGACAACAACATGGTAGCAACACAACATGGTACAAACATTATTGGGCACAGACAACAGCACAAAGGGCAAGAAGGTAGAGACAACAATACATTACGCAGAGCAGCCACAACTGTCAGTAAAAGTGTCCATGACTGAGTCTTTGAATGAAGAGATTGTAATAAAACTGTCCAGTTTGAGTGTTTTTTTGCAGCTCGTTTCAGTCGCTAGCTGCAGCAAACTGAAAAGAGGAGCGACCCTGGGATGTGTGTGCTTTGGGGACCTTTAAAACCTGTTGAGGATAGAGGGCGCTATTTTCACCTTGGGAAAAAATCGTGCCCAATTTAAACGGCCTCGTACTCTATTCTTGCTTGTACAATATGCATATTATTATCACTATTGGATAGAAAACACTCTCAAGTTTCTAAAACCGTTTGAATTATATCTGTGAGTAAAACAGAACTCATTTTGCAGCAAACTTCCTGTCAGAAAGTGAAAAATCTGAAATCGAGGCTCTGTTCCAGGGCCTCCCTATAATTTTGCTTGAAATCTATTAGTATACATGCACTTCATACGCCTTCCACTAGATGTCAATAGGCTGTGAGAGGTTGATTCTAATACAATTAATTCTAAATGTCATATCGATAAACAAAACATGGTGGAATAAAATGGTAATCCAGGTGTAGTTTGTTCATTTTTAGAGTTTATATCACGTCAAGTCTTCTTGAGTTGTTGCTAACCGGTGTTACTCCAGGTTATGAATGGCTCCTGAACAGGTCGTTATAGTGTTGTCTGCTACAAGACACCTGGTCAAATGTGGATGCTTCTGTTCTGCTGCCCCCTGGGGATGGGAGGTGGAGGTTGGAAATGTTCTGTCTATACAGCCTAACTAATCCCATTCCTCACAGCCAGCAACAGTAGAGATGCTAGTTAAGATGATTGAAAGAAAGCAGACTAGCAGAGCTAGGTCAGAACAGTAGAGACTAGTAATAGTAAATTTATCTATATGTATAGAGCTTAGTATAGTATTTACTATTATTATCTGAAGAACAAAATGGGCCGGTGTGTTTAGAAATTCCCGGACGGTTTTGGTCCCAGTCCGTCCCGTTTAACGTTCTTTCCTAAAACCCTGCAGTGAGTGGATCGATTACATACAGCCTCAGAAAGTATTCATGAGCCCTTCAACACCTTTTCTCACCCATCTACACACAATACCCCACAATGACAAACGTGAAAACATGTTTTAAGAAATGTTTACACACTTTATTTACATTAAGTTTTCACACCTCCTGAGTGTGAATGATTTTAGGAACACGCCAGTGATTACAGCTGGGAGTCTTTCTGGGTAAGTCTGTAAGAGCTTTTCACACACCTGGATTGTTACATATTTGCACATTATTATTCTTAAAGATTCTTTTCAAAGATCTGTCAAATTGGTTGTTGATTCATCGCTAGACAACCATTTCGAGATCTGCCATAAGATTTTTCAAAGCATATTTAATAGTCAAAAATTGTAATTCGGGCCAACTCAGAACATTCACTTGTCTTCTTGGTAAGCAACTTCCACGTGTAAGATTTGGCCTTGTGTTTTTAGGTTATCTTGTCCCTTCTGGAAAGGTGAATTAAATCTACCAATGTCTGGTGAAAAAAGCAAACTGAAACCAGATCTTCCTCTAATGATTTTTCCTGTGCTTTTAGTTTCCAATTCCATTTTTTTTTATCCTGAAAAAAAAATCCCCCAGTCTTAAATGATTACAAAGCATACCCATAACATGATGCAGCTTCCCTATCTTTGGAAAAAATGAGAGTGGTACTCCAGTAATGTGTTTGTATTGGATTTGCCCCAACAAAACAATTTTGTATCAGTGGACTATTCAAACCTACCCGAACAGAATCGTGGATGGGATGGCGGCAATTCCGTTGCAAAACTTGAACTAACTCAGAGAGGCGCTGTCCCTACATAGAGACTCAAATCACCGTGACTATTAGAACCTAGGAATTCAGAGGGACCAAAAATTCTTCCAATTTACTTTTGTATTTAAAAAAAAAATCTAAGAAAATAACAGAACACACAGCATCACTTTAATTGTGCCGAGATTTTATCTTCTGTAGTCGGACCGTTCTTGGTTCTGTCGGGGAGCAATACTTTTTTGATGACTTTGAATGATCAGGGAACAGGCCTGGCTGTGGTTCAGGCTGCTGCCACATGGAAACACTCAGTCATGGACACGTGACACACAGCATTAACGTGGGAAGCGAGAAGAAACCAACTAGCACCAATAGGCGACAAAACAGTAGTTCGCAAAGATGACAGGCGCATGGTGCTGAAAGGACCGCGGCCGGTAATAACCTGGGCATCCATGGTCGATGAAGAAGAGCCCGTTTTTGATCAAACACAGACTCAAAGCTGATAGACAGGAGTCACACACAGCATCAAGATAATGTTACAGAAATAAACATTCCCATTCACTCCAGTAAGCCCCACATGAAAATCATATCTATTACAAAAGCACACCATTTAATTTCGCAAAATGATATTAACAAATCAGCTACTACTGTCTCATTAAAAATATATTTTTATCACGTTTTCATCACACTAACCGTTGAATTCTAACAGTGTAAATTGCAAACTATGTTTCACAGTCGTTTTTCAAACAGATCGCAAACAGCCGCGAGCTGCCAAATAGAAAAACCATTGCCACTCACCAGATATCAATTAGAAACATCGGTTTGAAAGTTAATCTTTGAAAAGGGTGATGCCAAAGCAAATTTAGCAACAACATTCCACTTGAAGTTAATAAAACAGCTGATGCATTACACTACTAACAACACATGCTAACTAACGTTGTTACACTACTACAACACATGCAACTACACTCACCACTACTACAAACACATGGCTTAAACCATCACACCTACTACAACACATGCTAACTAACATTCACACTACTACAACCACATACTAACTAACATTAAACACTACTACAACAAGCTAACTAACGTGTTACACTAACTACAAATGCTTAACTAACATCACACTACTACAAACACATACTATAAACATTACATACTAACAACAAGCTAACTAACGTTGTTACTCTACTACAACACATGCTAGCTTAACATCAACACTACTACAACACATACTAACTAACCGATGTGTTACACTACTCAACACAAGCTAGCTGACATACACTACTACAGACAACAAGCTAGCTACATCACACTACTACAACACAAGCTAGCTAACATCACAACTACTACAACACAAGCTAGCTAACATTGTTTAACACTACTAACTACAACACAAAGCTAGCTAACATCACACTTATACAACACATGCTAGCTAACATCATGATGATTGGCTATAAAATGTCTTAATGATCGGCTTATGAAAAGCCAACTGACATTTACTCCTGAGGTGGCTGACTTGCTGCACCCTCGACAACTACTGTGATTATTATTATTTGACCATGCTGGTCATTATGAACATGTTGAACATCTTGGCCATGTTCTGTTATAATCTCCACCCGGCACAGCCAGAAGAGGACTGGCCCCCTCATAGCCTGGTTCCTCTCTAGTTCTTCCTAGGTTTTGGCCTTTCTAGGGAGTTTTCCTAGCCACCGTGCTTCTAACAACCTGCATTGCTTGCTGTTTGGGGTTTTAGGCTGGGTTTCTTACAGCACTTTGAGATATCCAGCTGATGTACGAAGGGCTATAAAATAAATTTGATTGATTTGATCGACACTATTACAAACACAAGCTAGCTGACATACACTACTACAACACAAGCTACGCTAACATTGTCACAAAACCACTGCTTGCAACACTGATTATTTTCTCTTGCGCTCCTGTCTTCTTCTTTAAAAAAAGGCAGACCCCAACCTATTATGGATGATGCTAGCTTTCTAAAAAAAAATATATATATATATATATATGACATTGATTTTAGTGTTGGCAAATTTGGCTTAGTCCTCGGAGTGAGGAGCCTATAAACGTAGCTTTCATCCCACATATTTTGGGGAATTCTGAAATGTATTGGAATAATGACCAAACTATAAAACCTAGCTAGCCAGCTAGTATGAGTAACTGTAGCTAGATAGCTACATTAGCTTTCTAGGTACATGAATAGCTTTAGGTTGGTTGGTTGTAAGCTCAACTTCAAGATTTCCACTAAGGATGTTCTCTCCGATCATCACTATCCCTCACTTGGGGAAACGGACATTTAAGGTACACTCGGATGTGACGATGTAAAACATAATTCAAGGGCTGAGGGTTTAGGGCTGAGGGCTGTCTACTTTGAGTTTTGGACTGCAGCCCTAGACACACCTCACTTTGTTTTTTACGGTCCCGCCATTGCAAGTCAAAAAATATGATTGGATCGTTCCACTGTCACTCCAAATTCTTGCTCCAATAAAGTTGAATGTATTCCCACTTCTGAAGGCCTAGCCAATGGCTGGCTGAGCTAGCTAGCTTTTTCTACAAAGAGACCCCCAAATAAAACATTTTATTAACAAGGCAAGTCACTTAAGAACAAATTCTTATATACAATGAAGGCTTACCAAAAGCTCCTGCGTGGACTTGGGCTGGATTAAAATATAGGACAAAACACACATCACGACAAGAGACACAACTACATAAAGAGAGTCCTAAGACAACAACATAAGGCAAACACATGACAACACAGTATGGTAGCAACACAACATGACAACAACATGGTTAGCAACACAACATGCGTAAAACATTATTGGCACAGACAACAGCACAAAGGGCAAGAAGGTAGAGACACAATACATTACGCAGAGCAGCCACAACTGTCAGTTAAAAAGTGTCCATGACTAGTCATTGAATGAAGAGATTGTAATAAAACTGTCCAGTTTGAGTGTTTTTTTGCAGCTCGTTTCAGTCGCTAGCGCAGCAAACTGAAAAGAGGAGCGACCCTGGGATGTGTGTGCTTTGGGGACCTTTAAACCTGTTGAGGGATAGAGGGCGCTATTTTCACCTTGGGAAAAAATCGTGCCCAATTTAAACGGCCTCGTACTCTATTCTTGCTCGTACAATATGCATATTATTACTATTGATAGAAAACACTTCTCAAAGTTTCTAAAACCGTTTGAATTATATCTGTGAGTAAAACAGAACTCATTTTGCAGCAAAACTTCCTGTCAAAAGTGAAAAATCTGAAATCGAGGCTCTGTTCCAGGGCCTCCCTATAATTTGCTTGAAATCTATTAGTATACATGCACTTCATACGCCTTCCACTAGATGTCAATAGGCTGTGAGAGGTGAAATGGGGTTCTCGTATATCTGGTCAAAAGAGAGAGCTTGAATGACATGACCCAAATTCCTTTGTTCAGGAAAGGCGCAGAAAGGTCATCAGTATTTGGCTTCTTGAAAAGCATTCGTTATAGACGTCTAAATATTCCGGCTTGATTTTATTTGATAAATGTGATAATATCATCGTAAAGTATGTTTTTTTTCAATATAGTTTTATCAGATTATTGAATTTTTTTCAGGAGTTTGGCGTGTTCGTTCTCTGCGTTTGTTCACGATGGACAGCTCGCGCCACTTGGCTAGTTTTGATTGCTAAATCAACAGACGAAGAGGACATTCTAAATCCAAAACAATGGATTGTTCTGGACAAAGGACCACAAGATACGAAGATTCCTGATGGAAGCTCAACAAAAGTAGGACCCATTTATGATGTTATTTCCTATTTCTGTCGAAAAATGTGTTGTTGTGTTTTCCGCCTTGAGTTTTGGCCGTGTCTCGCTATAACGTAAGCTGTATGTCGTACTGAAGTTATTTTTAGAATTCTAACACGGCGATTGCATTAAAACTAGTGTATCTATCATTTCCTATACAACATGTATTTTTTAGTAAAGTTTATGGAATAGTTATTTGGTCAGAATAGGTGAGTGTCAGAAATATATCGGAGATTCTTGGAAAATAGTTGCCTACATTTTCACAATGTATAACCACGGATTTCAGCTCTAAATATGCACATTTTCGACAAACCATATATGTATTGTGTAATATGATGTTATAGGACTGTCATCTGATGAAGTTTATGAAGGTTAGTGGAATAATTAATACTCTTTTGCTGGTTTGTCGCTATCAATACTGTTGCCTTGAATCAATGCTGTTGTGTGGTAGGCTATTGTAGTAAGCTAATATAATGCTATATGTGTTTTCGCTGTAAAACACTTAAAAAATCTGAAATATTGGCTGGATTCACAAGGCCTTTGTCTTTCATTTGGCTGTACACCATGTATTTTTCAGAAATGTTTTATGATGAGTATTTAGGTATTTCACGTTGGTCTCTATAATTACTCTGGCTGCTTCGGTGCTATTTTGTGATGGTAGCTGTGATGGTAGCTGCAATGTAAAACTGATTTATACCTCAAATATGCACATTTTTCGAACAAAACATAGATTTATTGTATAAATGTTTATAAGACTGTCATCTGATGAAGTTGTTTCTTGGTTAGTTTGGTTGGTTCTTGGTTAGTTGTGGGTTGGTTTTTTGCAAGCTACCCTGTGCTGTGAAAGAAATGTCTGTGCTTTTTGTATTTTGGTGGTGAGCTAACATAAATATACGTGTTGTTTTCGCTGTAAAAAAATTTTAAAAATCGGGACATGTTGACTGGATTCCCAGATGTTTATCTTTTCATTTGCTGTATTGGACTTGTAATGGTGTTGAAAGTTTAAATATTCTCAAAACCACATATTT
>NC_036857.1:996246-1011585 GCF_002910315.2 Salvelinus sp. IW2-2015 | reverse complement strand
AGGAGGTGAAATGGGGTTCCTAGGTATAATCTGGTCAAAAGAGAGAGCTTGGAATGACCATGACCCCAAATTCCTTTGTTCGGAAAGGCGCAGAAAGGTCATCAGTATTGGCCTTGTTGAAAAGCATTCGTTTAAAGCGTCTAATATTCCGGCTTTGATTTTTATTTGATAAATGTGATAATATCATCGTAAAGTTATGTTTTTTCAATATAGTTTTATCAAGATTATTGAATTTTTTTCAGGAGTTGGCGTGTTTCCGTTCTCTGTGCGTTTGTTCACGATGGACAGCTCGCGCCACTTGGCTAGTTTTGATTGCTAATTCAACAGACGAAGAGGACATTCTAAATCCAAACAATGGATGTTCCTGGACAAGGACCACGATACAAGATTCCTGATGGAAGCTCAACAAAAGTAGGACCCATTTATGATGTTATTTCCTATTTCTGTCGAAAATGTGTTGTTGTGTTTTCCGCCTTGAGTTTTGGCGCTGTCTCGCTATAACGTAAGCTGTATGTCGTACTGAAGTTATTTTTTAGAATTCTAACACGGCGATTGCATTAAGAAATAGTGTATCTATCATTTCCTATACAACATGTATTTTAGTAAAGTTTATGGAATAGTTATTTGGTCAGAATAGGTGAGTGGTCATTTTTGAATTTCGCGCTCTGCCTTTTCAGTGGAATGTGGGAGGAGTTCCGCTAGCGGAACCCCAGTCCTAGACAGGTTAACAGAACGTGACTGGCAGAACGGGTGTTGTATGTGGAGGATGAGGGCTGCAGTAGATATCTCAGATAGGGGGGAGTGAGACCTAAGAGGGTTTTATAAATAAGCATCAACCAGTGTGTCTTGCGACGGGTATACAGAGATGACCAGTTAACAGAGGATTATCGAGTCCAGTGATGTGTCCTATAAGGAGCATTGGTGGCAAATCTGATGGCCGAATGGTGAAGAAAATCTAGCCGCTCGAGAGCACCSTTACCTGCCGATCTRTAAATTAKGTCTCCGTAATCTAGCATGTGTAGGATGGTCATCTGAATCAGTGTTTGGCAGCTAGCGTGAAAGAGGAGTGATTACGATAGAGAAAGCAAGTCTAGATTTAACCTTAGCCTACAGCTTTGATATGTGCTGAGAGAAGGACAGTCTGTGTTTGGAATTCTGATAGGATCATTTTTTCAATTCAGTATTAAGACTTCTCTTTCCCACACAAACTGAAGAGACTAAAGGAGAAAATTATTACAATTATAGAAAAAAAAACATAATTTAATTAAACAAAATATACATCTTTATAAATCCTTAGGCCTTCTCTGAAGGTTCCCCACTGCTTTGTATTCAGGACAAAAAGTGAATTGCTTTGCCACATGTTTTTGAAGTATTACTTTAGTGCCTTGTTGCAAACAGGATGCATGTTTTGGAATATTTTTATTCTGTACAAGCTTCCTTCTTTTCACTCTGTCATTTAGGTTAGTRTTGTGGAGTAACTACAATGTTGTTKATCCATCCTCAGTTTTCTCCTATCACATCCATTAAACTCTGTAACTGTTTTAAAGTCACCTTTCGCCTCATGGTGAAATCCCTGAGCGGTTTCCTTCCTCTCCGGCAACCGAGTTAGGGAGGACGCCTGTATCTTTGTAGTGACTGTAGTGTAATTAATATCTTCACTTCCTTCAAAGGGATAGTCAATGTCTGCTTTTTATGTTTACCCATCTACCAATCGGTGCCCTTCTTTGTGAGGCATTGGAAAACCTCCCTGGACTTTGTGGTTGAATCTGTGTTTGAAATTCACTGCTCGACTGAAGGACCTTACAGATAATTGTATGTGTGGGGTACAGAGAAGTCGTCATAAAAAATAATTTTAAACACTATTATTGCGCACAAAATGAATCCATGCACCTTATTGTGTGAGTTGTTAAGCAAATTTTTACTCCTGAACTTATTTAGACTTGCCATAACAAAGGGGTTGAATACTYATTGACTCAAAATATTTCAGATTTCATTTTTTATTAACTTGTAAATATTTTCAATTCAGGCTGTTACACAACAACATGTGGAGAAAGTCAAGGGGTGTGAATACTTTCTGAAGGGCTTTGTAACAGGAGCTAATGTCATAACATCATAGTCCCATTATGTAAGGTTTTATTGGTTGATTAAAGATTGATTTATTAAACTAATATCCTTGTTAACTCAAATACAAATATCAAACATTTAGTACCCTGTGTCAAATTTGGTTCTGATGACACACACACACACACACACACACACACCACACACACACACACACACACACACACACACACACACACACACACACACACACACACACACACACACACACACACACACACACACACTGTCTCACACACACACACAAAACACACACCACACTGTCTCTCTCACACACACACACTGTCTCTCTCTATCGCACACACACACACACACACACACAACCGCACACAGTCTCTCTCTCACACACACACACACACACACTGTCTCTCTCACACACACACACACACACACACACACAACACACACACACACACACACACACACACACAACACACACCACACACACACACACACACACACACAACGCACGCACACACACTCACACAGTCTCTCTCACACACACACACACACACCACACGCCCACACACACACAAACACACACACCTCACACACACACACACACACCACCCTCCCACACACAACACACACACACCACACACACACACACACACCACACACACACACACACACACCACACAACACACACACACACACACACACACACACACACACACAGTCTCTCTCACACACACACACACACACACACACACACACACAGTCTCTCTCACACACACACACAGTCTCTCTCTACACACACACACACACACACACACACACACACACACACACACACACACACATTTTGATGAATAGCACGAGAGCCAGTGGTTAATACAGTATTACAGTTTTTCCCAGTTTAAACAGTAAAACTGGCCCGTGAGCACAATGACCCAAACCTGTATCTCATTTAGCAGAACCACACACCAAATCTGCAATGCTACTGGCCCGTGAGGACCAATGACCCAAACCTGTATCACATTTAGCAGAACCAGACACCAAATCTGCAATGCTACTGGCCCATGTTTTGCTTTACACTCAGATTGTAATTCTATAACAAACATTTGGCAAAACACAAACACACAATTCTCTACCTTTGGTACAACCTTCACAACTAAAATGTGTGAGAAGTGAAAATGGAAAGCAACACTGTTCAACAAGCTAAGATCAATTACCAATGGACCTCGTTCACATGTGCAAAAACACTAATTGCGTAAATGTTCACTTTGATAACAGACCTTTTGGTATGGATAAAAAGGCTTCAGGTGAGTAGGCCTGTGTTTTGGAGAACAATGGAGGCAAACTTAGCAGGGAGAGGTGGAAATTAAGGAAATCAAATCAAATGTTATTTGTCACATGCGGCACGAATACAACAGGTTTGGATCTTACCGTGAAATGACAAACTTCCAAGCCTTTAACCAGTAGTACAAGATAAAGCACAGTAAATACTGTAGAATCCAATACATACTGTAAGGGGAAACAAAGTACATTTTAAAATCTCAATGAGCMCTTCCTGATTAAATAAAGGTTAAATAAAATAAATAAATACAAATGTTATGTATTACTGTATGTATGAAATTGGGAACTATACTRCTTTGTAACATATKTATCTTGTATACTGTATGACTGTAGTGTTTACTGTACTGTATGTTGTTGTTGTTGTTGTTGTTGTAGAACTGAAAGACGATCACCACGTGGTGGAAGAACGGGTCTGTTTACAGACCAACAGGAAGCTGCTATTGTGCAAATGATAGTTGAACATTAATGCCATAAGACTGCAGGGAAATCCAACAACAGATTATTGAAAACCCCTGCCATCTTCCATAATCAATTAACTATCACTTAATCAAACTACATCAAATGATGTAGTGCCTAGTTAGTTTTTTCTGGATAACTACATTTTACACAACTCTTAGTACAAAACTCAAAACTCAATGTTGTTTCAAAAGACTTAAGCACATTTTTTAATTGAGTAAGTACAACACACAGAATCATACAGTTAGTTTTTCACCGAACTTAATCAGTGTTTCATCTAGAAATACATGTTTTACATTGCAACGTGTGTGCAAATGAAGTAATTGCCTTTCGCAATGAAACGCTCACATTACTTTTCATATGATTTTGTTGTTATTTGTCAAGAATACAATTAACTATCACTTAATCAAACTGCTCAAAACTGCTAACTACTGAATCAAAAGCTACAGTTTTCCTTGATACAATGCTCACACATTACTTTTGAGTTGATTCTCTTCTTTTTTTGTTAAAATACRTTTCTACTATTTCTTAATCTGACTGCTTTTAATTGATGACACTTAAACTTTTGGTAAAAAGTTTTGAGAACTACATAATTGTAACGGCTGTCGTAGTCGTTCTCCTCCTCAGACGAGGAGGAGCATGGATCGGACCAAGATGCGGATTGGTAAGAGTTCATTATTTAATGGAAAAACAACAAACACTACAAAAACCAACAAACGTGACTAACCCGAAACAGTCCTGTGTGGCCCAAACACTGACACAGGAACAAACACCCACAAAACACAAGTGAAACCCAGGCTGCCTAAGTGTTACGAATCCCGCCGAGGATGGTGCCTCTTCCCGTTCGGGCGGCGCTCGGCGGTCGTCGTCTCCGGTCTACTAGCTGCCACCGATCCCCTTTTCTGTTTTCTTTTGAGTTTGTCTAATTTGTATCACCTGTTTTGTGTTTAGGGTAGGGGGTTATTTAAACCCAGTTGGCCCGCCGACTTTTGTGCGGGCTTGTTTTTCTGTTTGTGTTGGTGGTGTTGTTATAGTGGATTTCAGTCCTACTTTTATTGGACCATATTTTGACGCGCCTGTTGTTTATGTGGCGTCGCCGTTTATGTGATTATTTCTGTGTGAAATAAATATCCACTCGATTGAGATTACCCTGCTCTCTGCACCTGACTCTTTCATGTCCACCATTGGAACCGTTACACTAAGTATGATTCTCAATCAGGGACAACGATTGACAGCTGTCTCTGATTGAGAATCATACCAGGCCGAACACAAAACCCCAACATAGAAAAACACACATAGACAACCCCACCCAACTCACGCTCTGACCAACTAAATAAATACAAAAACAAAGGAAAACAGGTCAGGAACGTGACAATAATGAAAATGATCACTACATGACCAAAAGTATGTGGAACCTACAGTTGAAGTCAGAAGTTTACATACACTTAAGTTGGAGTCATTAAAACTTGTTTTCAACCACTCCACAAATGTCTTGTTAACAAACTATAGTTTTGGCAAGTCGGTTAGGACATCTACTTTGTGCATGACACAAGTCATTTTTCCAACAATTGTTTACAGACAGATTATTTCACTGTATCACAATATATATTTCACTTATAAATCTGGTTCATCCTTGGGAGCAATTTCCAAACGCCTGAAGGTACCTCGTTCATCTGTACAAGCAATTGTACGCAAGTATAAACACCATGGGACCACGCAGCCGTCATACCACTCAGGAAGGAGACGCGTTCTGTCTCCTAGAGATGAATGTACTTTGGTGCGAAAAGTGCAAATCAATCCCAGAAAAAAAGCATAGGACCTTGTGAAGATGCTGGAGGAAACAGGTACTAAAGTATCTATATCCACAGTAAAACCAGTCCTATATCAACATAACCTGAAAGGCCACTCAGCAAGGAAGAAGCCACTGCTCCAAAACCACCATAAAAAAGCCAGACTACGGTTTGCAACTGCACACGGGGACAAAAAAATATTTTTTGGAGAAATGTCCTCTGGTCTGATGAAACTGAAATAGAACTGTTTGGCCATAATGACCATTGTTATGTTTGGAGAAAAATGGGGATGCTTGCAAGCTGAAGAACACCACCCAACCGTGAAGCACGGGTGTGGCAGCATCATGCTGTGGGGGTGCTTTGCTGCAGGAGGGACTGGTGCACTTCACAAAAAGATGGCATCATGAGAGGAAAATTATGTGGATATATTGAAGCAACATCTCAAGACATCAGTCAGGAAGTTAAAGCTTGGTCGCAAATGGGTCTTCCAAATGGACAATGACCCCAAGCATACTTCCAAAGTTGTGGCAAAATGGCTTAAGGACAACAAAGTCAAGGTATTGGAGTGGCCATCACAAAACCCTGACCTCGATCCTATAGAAAATCTGTGAGCAAAACTGAAAAAGCGTGTGCGAGCAAGGATGCATACAAACCTGACTCAGTTACACCAAGCTCTGTCAGGAGGAATGGCCAAATTCACCCAACTTATTTGGGAAGCTTGTAGAAGGCTACCTGAAACGTTTGACCCAAGTTAAATAATTTAAGGCAATCTTACCAAATACTAATTGAGTGTATGTAAACTTCTGACCCACTGGGAATGTGATGAAAGATATTAAAGCTGAAATAAATCATTCACTCTACTATTATTCTGASATTTCATATTCTTAAAATAAARTGGTGATCCTAACTGACCTAAAACAGATCATTTTTACTGGGATTAAATGTCAGGAATTGTGAAAAACTGAGTTTAAATGTATTTGGCTAAGGTGTATGTAAACTTCYGACTTCAACTGTATTTGTCAAACATCTCATTCCAAAATGGTGGGCATTAATATGGAGTTGGTCCCCCCCGTTGCTTCTATAACAGCCTCCACTCTTCTGGGAAGGCTTTCACTAGATTTTTTAATATATATTTTTATTTAACCTTTATTTAACTAGGCAAATCAGTTAAGAACAAGTTCTTATTTACAATGACGGCCTACCCCAGCCAAACCTGGACGACGCTGKGCCAATTGTGCGCCGCTATATGGGTCTACCCCATCTCCCCACAGGTGTGATTACTACCTCTGAGGGTTTAGAGCTTGAGGTAGTCACCTCATACAAGTACTTGGGAGTATGACTAGACGGTGTACTGTCCTTCTCTCAGCACATATCAAAGCTGCAGTATAAAGTTAAATCTAGACTTGGTTTCCTTTATCGTAATCACTCCTCTTTCACCCCAGCTGCCAAATTAACCCTGATTCAGATGACCATCCTACCCATGCTAGATTACGGTGACATCATTTATAGATCGGCAGGTAAGGGTGCTCTCAAGCGGCTAGATGTTCTTTACCAATTGGTCATCAGATTTGCCACCAATGCTCCTTATAGGACACATCACTGCACTCTATACTCCTCTGTAAACTGGTCATCTCTGTATACCCGTCGCAAGATACACTGGTTGATGCTTATTTATAAAACCCTCTTCGACCTCACTCCCCCCTGTCTGAGATATCTACTGCAGCCCTCATCCTCCACATACAACACCCGTTGTGCCAGTCACATTCTGTTAAAGGTCCCCAAAGCACACACATCCCTGGGTCGTTCCTCTTTTCAGTTCGCTGCAGCTAGCGGCTGGAACGAGCTGCAACAAACACTCAAACTGGACAGTTTTATCACAATCTCTTCATTCAAAGACTCAATCATTGACACTCTTACTGACAGTTGTGGCTGCTTTGTGTGATGTATTGTTGTCTCTACCTTCTTGCCCTTTGTGCTGTTATCTGTGCCCAATAATGTTTGTACCATGTTTTGTGCTGCTACCATGTTGTGTTGCTACCATGTTGTTGTCATGTTGTGTTGCTACCATGTTGTTGTCATGTTGTGTTGCTACCATGCTGTGTTATCATGTGTTGCTGCCTTGCTATGTTGTTGGCTTAGGTCTCTCTTTATGTAGTGTTGTCTCTCTTGTCGTGATGTGTGTTTTGTCCTATATTTATATATATATATTTATTTTTAATTCCAGCCCCCGTCCCCGCAGGAGGCCTTTTACCTTTTGGTAGGCCGTCATTGTAAATAAGAATTTGTTCTTAAGTGACTTCCCTTGTTAAATAAATGTTAAATAAAATAAATAAAAATACCAATCACGGCCGGTTGTGATACAGCCTCGATGTTGGAGCATTGCTGCAGAGACTTGCTTCCATTCAGCCACAAGAGCATTAGTGAGTGCCTAGTGTTGTTGGGCGATTAGGCCTGGCTCGCAGTCGAAGTTCCTATTCATTACAAAGCTGTTCGATGGGGTTGAGGTCAGGGCTCTGTGCAGGCCAGTCAAGTTCTTCTACACAAATCTCGACAAACCATTTCTGTATAGACCTCACTTTGTGCACAGTGGCATTGTCATGCTGAAACAGGAAAGGGCTTTCCCCAAACTGTTGCCACAAAGTTGGATTCACAGAATCGTCTAGAATGTCATTGTATGCTGTAGTGTTAAGATTTTCTTTCACTGGAACTAAGGAGCCTGAACCATGAAAAACAGCCCCAGACCATTATTCCTCCTCCACCAAACTTTACAGTTGGCACTATACATTCGCCAAACCCAGATTCGTCTGTCGGACTGCCAGATGGTGAAGCGTGATTCAGAGTCCAATGGCGGCGAGCTTAGCACCACTCCAGCCGACGCTTGGCATTGCGCATGGTGATCTTAGGCTTGTGTGTGGCTGCTCGGGCCATGGAAACCCATTTCATGAAGCTCCTGATGAACAGTTCTTGTGCTGACGTTGCTTCCAGAGGCAGTTTGGGACTCGGTAGTGAGTRTTRCAACCCGGGACAGRCGATTTYTATGYGTTACACACTTTAGCACTCAGCGCTCTAAGGCACTGCATCTCAGTGCMAGAGGTGACACTACAGTCCCTGGTTCGAATCCAGGCTGAATCACATCCGGCCGTGATTGGGAGTCACACAATTGGGCCGGGGTAGGCTGTCATTGTAATTAAGTAATTGTTCTTAATTGACATGCCTGGTTAAATAAAAAAAACGAAAGTGACAACAATCCACACATTTTGGTTTGAGACCCCAGCGGGAATCGAACCCACAACTCTGGTGTTGCCAGCGCCATTCTCTTATGAATGGCGCCACGTACAGGACCACTACAATACAGGAGTACAATACAATACAAAATAAAACACAATACACGATTACAATACAGGTGGAAGATGTATGACATCCCCGTCCCACCCTCCTTCAGGACGAGGCATACAATGATTTCAATTCAGACCTATGTCAGGCTTGGATTCGCCACGCCACAAGGGGTTTCCCCAGTTGCATGAACAATGAGGATATTTACAGCCATTTCGATGATAATCTATGGCCACATGCTCAAGACAGGCTTGATGCAAACTAGTGCCTGCTAAACATGAGGTTTTTCCAATCAAGTTGTAGAAACATCTCAAGGATGATCAATGGAAACAGGATGCGCCTGAGCTCAATTTCGAGTCTCATAGCAAAAAGATCTGAGTACGTACACTACCAGTCATAAGTTTGGACACCTACTCACTAAAGGGTTTTTCTTTATTTTTACTATTTTCTACATTATAGATTAATAGTGAAGACATCAAAACTATGAAATAACACATATGGAATCATGTAGTAACCAAAAACGTGTTAAACAAATCAAAATATATTTTGGATTTTAGATTCTTCAAAGTAGCCACTGTCATTGTCATTGTAGGCCGTTATTATAAATAAGAATTTGTTCTTAACTGAATTGCCTAGTTAAATAAAGGTTAAATTTTTAAAAATTAAGAAAAGCCACCCTTTGCCTTGATCACAGCTTTACACATTCTTGGCATTCTCTCATGTAGAAAATAGTAAAAATAAAGAAAAACCCTGGTGTGTCCAAACATTTGACTGGTACTGTATGTAAATAAGGTATTTATTTTTTAAAAGTTGTAATAAATTTGCAAACCTTTTTTTTTAGCTTTGTCATTTTGCTGTGTGTAGATTGATGAGGAAAATAAATTTTAGAATAAGTCTGTAACGTATCAAAATGTGGAAAACGTCAAGGGGTCTGAATACTTACCAAATGCACTGAATGGGCTCCCAATCACGGCCGGATGTGATTCAGCCTGGATTCAAACCAGCGTGTCTGTAGTGACGCCTCTAGCACTGCGATGCAGTGTCTTGGACCGCTGCGTCACTGGGGAACCCTATTAATGATCAAGTAGAAGATAAAACCGGCAGGCTCTGGACCTCGTAGGGTCAGAGTTGAATACCCCTGATGTAGAGATAACCATGGCTGTAGCCTGGTGTCCCAGATATGTTTGCGCTGTGATGACAACTCCTACCAAGCTAGGAGGGTTGGTCTAACCCTCACAAAAAAATGTATTTCCACGTAAATAGACAATAAAGTTATCGTTAAAGACCTATTGTATTGTATTAGCTTGTATCTTCATCTGATGTACACACATCTGATGTCCCTATAAGAGAACCCTTTTTGGTTCCCAGGAGAATCATTTCGGGTTCCATGTATAATTATTTTGGGTTCCATGTAGAACCCTCTGTGGAAAGGGTCATACCTGGAACCCAAAAKGGTTCTACCTGGAATCCAAAAGGGTTCTACCTGGAACCCAAAAATTGTTATTTAAAAGGGTTCTACCTGGAACCCAAAAATTGTTATTTAAAAGGGTTCTACCTGCGAACCAAAAAAAATTATTTAAAAGGGTTCTACCTGGAACCCAAAAATTGTTATTTAAAAGGTTCTACTGGAACCAAAAATTGTTATTTAAAAGGTTCTACCTGGAACCAAATTTTTTATTTAAAAGGGTCTACCTGGAACCAAAATTGTTATTTAAAAGGGTTCTACCTGGAACCAAAAATTGTTATTTAAAAGGGTTCTACCTGGAACCAAAAAAAAAATATTTAAAAGAGTTCTACCTGGAACCAAAAATTGTATTTAAAAAGGGTTCTACCTGGAACCAAAAATTGTTATTTAAAAGGGTTCCTACCATGGAACCACAAAATTGTTTTTTAAAAGGGTTCTACCTGGAACCAAAAATTGTTATTTAAAAGGGTTCTACCTGGAACCAAAAATTGTTATTTAAAAGGGTTCTCCTATTGGCACAGCCAAATAACCATTTTGGGTTATAGATAGCACCTTTTTTTCTAAGTGTGTACGCGATGGGTAACGATGCTTCGTGGGTGTCAGTTGTTGATGTGTGCAGAGGGTCCCTGGTTCGAGCCCAGGTTGGGGCGAGGAGAGGGACGGAAGCTAAAACTGTTACGCGTGTACGCTCACTTGCTGGTTTGATAAGTAAAATTACCTGAAGATTTGTGTGAGCTTTTCGAGTGAATGCCTATAGTCTAACGCAGTCGTGTGACACACTGCGGAAGAAAAGAGACTTGGGTTCAGGCCCAGTTGGTCACATCCCAGTTGAGACAGCCACGGCTAAATAGCAGTAAGATGACGTCTCACTATTGGCACACACACATAGACAGTTAGTTAAGCACTGCGGTTTACTGCATGGAAAGTGAATGGTGCTATTCAACATTTTGGGGAAATAAATGGCGGCAAAATACCAGCATTATAAAGGCAGACCATAGCAGGCTTCCAAAAAAAAATAGGTCTATTTCATTGGATGGTCTGGCTCCCCTTTAAATCTAATATCAAAAACAATAAATTTATTTTATCCTATATCTAAGTATTTCTCTATCAGTGGGTGTCTGGTCCTGTTTGACCGTCGTGGCAGTTTGTGTTATGCGCTTCTTCTGTCTTTTTCGTATCACACGCCATCTACTACACCTTACACAGTGACGCATAGCGCTGTTCCAGTCTCCTTCCCCCTACCGAGGGCTTTTCCGGTTGTGACGGCTCCCTCCCCCTGCTCCGCAATTTCTCTTCTCAACGAGCAAGGCGGCCAGGATGGATATTGTGAATCAGGTAGGGCTCTGAACATCTAGAAACATACCGGACATTTACTGCTGTTTAAATATCAACTGTAACTTGTACGTACGAACCGGTTATGAGCGTTGCTATGTAGTTATCTGTGATATTAGATTTATCAGGTAAATCCGCGGAAAGCCCCCCCCCCCCCCCCCCTATGATGCAGACGCCGTTTGTTGACTGAAATACAGCACATCCTTATAATTACTGAGGGAGTGGGTGTTTATGCGTTTATGTGTCAAATTAAACATACTATCTTGTGGCTATGCCGGGTAAAATGATAAGAATGTAATGTTATTGTTTAATATTATGTCAAATACAGCCATTGGTGGACTATAGATGGTGATATGACGGTATCGCCATCATATAAATGTACGCACAGATAAATTATGGAACGAAATATCTTCGTTTATCTATCGTCCAAATGTGTATTTGTTCATATGAGTGAAATATACATATTTAATTTTTTTTCTGCAATCCTGGCATTATATTATCTGCTGCTTATAAAGCGGGCCTGGTAAAGGCTATGTGCAGCTGTCATTTCATTTCAGATTGCGTTGTAAAATGGCAGTTCACCTTTATTCCCTACATGGCTGTAAAGACTAGTGACTCTTCTTTTGGAATGCTATCTGATACGTCACGTAGGCCGATAGCAGCTCTATTTATCTCGATATTCGTTGGGTGAATATAAGAACGGAATAAAGTCGTTTTAATAAAATGACTGTCCAATGCCCTCAGGTGTTAAAAACATGAAATGGTGTCTGCCTTTTCGTCATATTAACACCGTATATTTGCTTCTAGTTGGATTCTATCATAATTAAAACGAACGAAGCAATTAAATGAGTGGGTAACAAACGGTAGTTATTATGGGTAATTGTTCGCATGATAATGCTCGTGGTTTCTGACTGAGCATCACTAGCTATACCACAGGAGCTTTAAAACGTAATGGTGTCATGTCCAATCCAAACCGCACCTTTTACCAGGCCCATTCTCCCCGGGTCGACGTTAACGGCAGGCCATGACTTCGCGTATTCACACCTCACTCTCTGTACTCAAATATTTCGATAGTTGGYCCATCTGTGCTCAAATATTTAGGCTACATACCATGTTTAATTAATAAGCCGATATGTGGACATTTTTATAAAATATTAAAATCCACAGACGCAAAACAAATATCCATTCATCATCTTGTCTATTTCATTAAAGGTGCAATGTCATACATACCACAGCCTCCTCACCGAATATACGGTATATTTTATTGTAATCTGAACACATGATGAGAAGGAATAGGCCTCATATTGAGAATAACATACAATTAATGTAAAGGCTGTAGACATATGCAGATGATGGTGAAAATAAATAATGCATGAAMATGCAATATACACTAAACATTAAGAACACCTTCCTGATATTGAGTTGAAAGCGTTTCCACAGGGATGCTGGCCCATGTTGACTCCAATGCTTACCCACAGTTGATGTCAAATTGGCTGGATGTCCTTTGGGTGGTGGATCATTCTTGATAAACATGGGAAACTAGTAGAAAGAGGAGGAAGGGAAGCTCTACTAAGGTACACAATAGTACATCTTGGTAGACAGAAGGTGCTCTTTGGTAAAAGGGGTAAATTKGTCATCAGAAAGAAAGGAGGACCAAGGCACTCTTCATATAATTCATTAAAAACACGGGAAACTGTTGAACGTGGAAAATCCGACAACGTTGCAGTTCTTGACACACTCAAAGCAGTGCGCCTGGCAACTACTATCATACCCCGTTCAAAGGCACTTAAATCTTTTCTTACTCATTCACCCTCAGAATGGCACACATACACAATCCTTGTCTTGTGTGTGTATCAAGAATGGTCCACCACCCAATAGACATCCAGCCAACTGGACAACGGTGGGAAGCATTGGGGTCAACATGGGGTCAACATGGGCCAACATCCCTGTGGAACGCTTTCGACACCTTGTTGAGTCCATGCCCTGACGAATTGAGGCTGTTCTGAGGGCAAAAGGGGGTGTTCCTAATGTTTTGTACATTCAGGTGTATAGGCTACTTTATCGTTAATATCCTGGTTGTATCCCACACTCATAATCGCAATGCTAAGTAGCTACAGAGTTTAACTGCAGTATTCAGTACAGCACACTCAAGAAGATTGTGTTTCGGTGGGGAGGTGTGTAGGGGTGAAAACTATTAGAACTACTTGAATAGCTACATAGCTAGCCTAAGCTACTAGCTACTTAGTACCCACCACCACCCACTCTACAGCKCTCATCAACACAGAGGGTATTGTCAGGGCAGAATTCTTGGCTCTGCCAAGGACGGTATAGTGGGCATGAGCCACCTTTCTGGGAATGCAGTCGGCATGAGATGGTGCGTGTGTGAGTGAGTGAGAGGACTGAGGAGAGCAGAGGAAGCGCGTCTGTCAAACACTCTTGCCATCAAAACCAAGAAATACTGAGCTAAAAGTACACACTCACTGTGCCACGACCAGGCTGGCATTTAGAGAGGCCACTGCCAACGTGACATACACAGAGCTAATGTGTTGCCCKGTAATGCTACAAATGGTTCTACCTCTGCAACATAAAGTAGTCCKTATATTTAACCAACGGAGTTAGGCAACTTGAAAAAGAGGTGTCAGGGCAGAGTGAGACGGTCACAATTGATAGAGTTGTTTCATAGCCTACATTTTGTCTGCCACCACAGCATTTCCTGATGCTGACTACTGCATTAAACATACCAGTCTGGTTGTTGGTATTAGGCTACATGGCATGTCATTGACTGGAAATTCCTGAAATGGGGGAAATTGCATAATCATCAACTAATATATAAAAACTGCCATCTTCATCAACTTTTAAAAGTAGATGGCCCTGAGAAGCATCATATGTGTTAATAATCAGTCATTGTGTTCTCTCTATCGTTATACAGACTCTCTGTTGAGAATCATATATTACTGCTGTAGGCCTATAGAGATAATGGTGACCCCAAAAAAAATGATTAGTTTACTGCGTGTCTTCTATGATCGCTTCTTAAAAGGGACATTTAAAACATCAGCTTCGTAATGATCATCTCCAGCACCAACGTCCACATATGTTAAAAAAACGAGGAAGATAAGTGTTTCCGATGACGTCATCAGTGCGCGTCGTGTGATTTTAACCAATCGTGAATAGGCATTGCCAAGTAACTGCCTACTAGTTGTCCTCTAATTGGTTGATAATGTCATTAGAAACATGTATCGTCCTCTATTTATTTTACTACAAAACATAGAAACGCGCCATTTTCACATCCAGTTGAAGTCGGAAGTTTACATACACTTAAGGTTAGAGTCGTTAAAACTCGTCTTTCAAACACTCCACAAATTTCTTGTTAACAAATTATAGTTTTGGCAAGTCGGTTAGGACAGCTACTTTGTGCATGACACAAGTCATTTTTCCAACAATTCTTTACAGACAGATTATTTCACTTATAATTCACTGTATCACAATTCCAGTGGGTCAGAAGTTTACATACACTAAGTTGACTGTGCCTTTAAACAGCTTGGA
>NC_036857.1:990800-995967 GCF_002910315.2 Salvelinus sp. IW2-2015 | reverse complement strand
GGATATTTACCTGCTATCTCTGTCTAGTACCTGGACCTAGACACTAACTGTGGGGATATTTACCTGCTATCTCTGTCTAGTACCTGGACCTAGACCTTTTCTTTCTGGTTTCTGCAGTTCAGTGTTATGGGTTCCCGGGCCCGGGAAATAGACACGCCAACACTGGTGTGCACACACCACACACACACACACACACACACACACACACACACACAGAGCCCAGGGCCAAGTACTAGACACATCAATACATTGCGAATCCGATGCTGAACCAACCTTTTTCCTGTTGAGACTCATAGAAAGGCCAGTCTAGCCGGTCGAATACGGGTTGTATACAGACATTACCCTTTCAGAGGGTAACATCATGTTGGTATGTGTCTAGCTGTGTCCCAATTGGTACCCTATTCCTGTTATAGTGCACTGCATTTGTCTGGGGCCCAATGGCACCCTATTCCCTTTATAGTGCACTTCATTTGATTGGGGCCCAATGGCACCCTATTCCCTTTATAGTGCACTTCATTTGGGCCAAAACAGCTTTAGGGTTCCAATAGGGATGTCTCCTCAGACTCCCTCATTGTTTTTATCAAATTTGTCCTTGTCGATGTCGGAGGAACGCGAATCAAAGACAATTTTCACCTCTCTGTACCTCCGTGAGGATAAACGCTCTTAACAATGTTGAAACTGTGACAACAGATGACGTGTTTCTATGGAGATAGAAGAGTTATTTTCCCGAAAGAGTCAGAGTCTGAGAGTTGTATCAAAGTGTCTTTCAAATAGTACCAATTACGCCAGCCTTTCAGAAGAGTTGGAGGTGTGACTTATTGGGGTCGTGGCTTTCAGTTTGTTGTTTTTGCCCACCCGTGAGAATGAATGTCATTCCAATTATTGTGATCTATTGTATTTGGTATTCAAACTGAAAGGTCCCCAACATAATCAGAGTCAGGGTTTTCATGAAATGGATGAGATTTGGATGAAACCAGAACAAAGAATGACTGCTGAAGTATGAAAAATGACTGTTGCTTCTCTGTTGATGAAGTTATTAGTCCCTTCCCCCGCGTCCAACACTTGGATTCATAAGGCGAGATGGAGCACGTTTTAATACACCAATGGTAATGTCTTATTCTCCTAATATGAAGAAGTACCGGCTTGTAACCAACATGGCGGAAGTTGAGTTTGCTGAGGGGTGTGGTTTACTGAGGGGTGTGGCTTACTGAGGGGTGTGGCTTACTGAGGGGTGTGGTTTACTGAGGGGTGTGGCTTACTGAGGGGTGTGGCTACGTACCTAGTCTACTGGTGCCAACATTTAACTGCAGCGCGTCATCAAACATAATTAGAGGTTTCCCCTATTCATCTAAGGTAAAGATACTTGTAGGACTTCCATTTGTGTCTGGCGTTAGCTAGTAATTGACCAGCTAGGTCTTCAGGCTACATGGAACAAAAGTGCGGGAAGTGTTGTCCAAAAATCAGAACACATGCCGAACATGAGATTTATACAAACTTCTTGACATTATTGATAATCATGATATATGAACATTGTCTAACAGTATATATATATATGTACACGACCGTTCAAAAGTTTGGGGTCACTTAGAAATGTCCTTGTTTTTGAAAGAAAATCACATTTTTTTTGTCAATAAAATAACATCAAATTGATCAGAAATACAGTGTARACATTGTTAATGTTGTAAATGACTATTGTAGCTGGAAACGGCAGATTTTTTATGGAATATCTACATAGGCGTACAGAGGCCCATTATCAGCAACCATCACTCCTGTGTTCTCCCCACCCCCTTGTTGTCTCTGTCCCTCTACTCAGGAGGAACCTGGTGATTTGACAGGAGTGCCGGAGGAATATCATGATCTGCGCACGGTCTTCAGTCGGTCCAGAGCCAGCTCCTTCCTCCTCACCGGTCGTATGATTGTTGTATTGATCTCCTTCCGGGGACCACTCCCCTCGGGGTAGACTATACTCTCTGTCGGCTCCCGAACGTAAGGCTCTCGAGGATTATCTGTCTGTTTCTCTCGACGCCGGTACCGTGGTGCCTTCTTCCTTCTCCCGCCGGAGCGGGATTTTTCTTTGTTAAGAAGAAGGACGGTACTCTGCGCCCCTGCGTGGATTATCGAGGGCTGAATGACATAACGGTTAAGAATCGTTATCCGCTTCCCTTATGTCGTCAGCCTTCGAGATTTTGCAGGGAGCCAGGTGCTTTACTAAGTTGGACCTTCGTAACGCTTACCATCTCGTACGCATCAGAGAGGGGACGAGTGGAAAACGGCGTTTAACACTCCGTTAGGGCATTTTGAATACGCGGGTTCTGCCGTTCGGTCTCGCTAATGCTCCAGCTGTCTTTCAGGCATTAGTTAATGATGTACTGAGAGACTGCTGAACATTTTTGTTTTCGTTTACCTTGACGATATCCTGATTTTTTTCACCGTCACTCGAGATTCATGTTCAGCACGTTCGACGTGTACTCCAGCGCCTTTTAGAGAATTGTTCTACGTGAAGGCTGAAAGTGCGCCTTTCATGTCTCCTCTGTCACTTTTCTCGGTTCTGTTATTTCCGCTGAGGCATTCAGATGGATCCCGCTAAGGTCCAGGCTGTCAGCGATTGGCCCGTCCCTAAGTCACGTGTCGAGTTGCAGCGCTTTCTCGTTTCGCTAATTTCTATCGGCGTTTCATTCGTAATTTCGGTCAAGTGGCTGCCTCTCACAGCTTGACTTCTGTCAAGACTTGCTTTAAGTGGTCCGGTTCGCCCAGGGAGCTTTTGATCTCCTCAAGAGCGTTTTACATCCGCCCCTATCCTTGTTACTCTGACGTCACTAAACAATTCATTGTCGAGGTTGACGCTTCAGAGGTGGGCGTGGGAGCCATTCTGTCTCAGCGCTTCCAGTCTGACGATAAGGTCCATCCTTGCGCTTACTTTTCTCATCGCCTGTCGCCATCGGAACGCAACTATGATGTGGGTAACCGCGAACTGCTCGCCATCCGCTTAGCCATAGGCGAATGGCGACAGTGGTTGGAGGGGGCGACCGTCCCTTTTTGTCGTTTGGACTGACCATAAGAACCTTGAGTACATCCGTTCGGCCAAACGACTTAATGCACGTCAAGCTCGTTGGGCGTTGTTTTTCGCTCGTTTCGAGTTCGTGATTTCCTATCGTCCGGGAAATAAGAACACCAAGCCTGATGCCTTATCCCGTCTCTTTAGTTCTTCTGTGGCTTCTACCGCCGAGGGGATTCTCCCTGAAGGGCGTGTTTGTCGGGTTGACTGTCTGGGGAATTGAGAGACAGGTAAAGCAAGCACTCACTCACACTGCGTCGCCGCGCGCTTGTCCTAGTAACCTTCTGTTCGTTCCTGTCTCTACTCGTCTGGCTGTTCTTCAGTGGGCTCACTCTGCCAAGTTAGCTGGCCCCCGGCGTTCGGGTACGCTTGCTTCTATTCGCAAGCGGTTTTGGTGGCCTACTCAGGAGCGGGACACGCGTCGTTTCGTGGCTGCTTGTTCGGACTGCGGCGAGACTAAGTCAGGTAACTCTCCTCCTGCCGGTCGTCTCAGACCGCTTCCCATTCCTTCTCGACCATGGTCTCACATCGCCTTAGACTTTATTACCGGTCTGCCTTCGTCTGCGGGAAGACTGTGATTCTTACGGTTATCGATAGGTCTCTTAAGGCGGCACATTTCATTCCCCTCGCTAAGCTTCCTTCGCTAAGGAGACGGCACAAATCTCATTGAGAATGTGTTCAGAATTCATGGCCTCCCGTTAGACGCCGTTTCAGACAGAGGTCCGCAATTCACGTCACAGTTTTGGAGGGAGTTCTGTCGTTTGATTGGTGCTTCCGTCAGTCTCTCTTCCGGGTTTCATCCCCAGTCTAACGGTCAAGCAGAAAGGGCCAATCAGTCGATTGGTCGCATTTTCCGCAGCCTTTCGTTTCGAAACCCTGCGTCTTGGGCAGAACAGCTCCCCTGGGCTGAGTACGCTCACAACTCGCTTCCTTCGTCTGCTACCGGGCTGTCCCCGTTTCAGGTAGTCTTGGCTACCAGCTCCTCTGTTTTCGTCCCAGCTCGCCGAGTCCAGCGTTCCTCCGCTCAGGCTTTTGTCCAACGTTGTGAGCACCTGGAGGAGGGTCAGGTCTGCACTTTGCCGTTACAGGGCGCAGACTGTGAGAGCCGCCAATAAACGTAGGATTAAGAGTCCTAGGTATTGTCGCGGTCAGAGAGTGTGGCTTTCCACTCGTAACCTTCCCCTTACGACAGCTCTTCGCAAGTTGACTCCGCGTTATTGGTCCGTTCCGTGTCTCTCAGGTCGTCAATCCTGTCGCTGTGCGACTGCTTCTTCCGCAACATCTTCGTCGCGTCCACCCTGTCTTCCATGTCTCCTGTGTCAAGCCTTTTCTTCGCGCCCCGTTCGTCTTCCTCCCCCCCCGTCCTTGTCGAGGGCGCTCCTATTTACAAGGTACGGAGGATCATGGACATGCGTTCTCGGGGACGTGGTCACCAGTACTTAGTGGATTGGGAGGGTTACGGTCCTGAGGAGAGGAGTTGGGTTCCATCTCGGGACGTGCTGGACCGTTCGTTGATTGATGATTTCCTTCGTTGCCGCCAGGGTTCCTCCTCGAGTGCGCCAGGAGGCGCTCGGTGAGTGGGGGGGTACTGTCATGTTTTGTCTTTGATCATGTCTTGTCCCTGTGCTTCCCTCTGCTGGTCTTATTAGGTTCTTTCTCTTTCTCTCTCTCTATCGTTCCGTTCATGCTCCCAGCTGTTTCTCATTCTCCCTACGACCTCATTTACTCTTTCACACCTGTCCCTATTTTGCCCTCTGATTAGAGTCCCTATTTCTCCCTCTGTTTTCGCTCCTGTCCTTGTCGGATTCTTGTTTGATGTTTGCTGTTCCTGTGTCCTTGTTTCGCCCTGTCGTGTTCTTTGCCTTCTTCAGATGCTGCGTGTGAGCAGGTGTCTATGTCAGCTACGGCCAGTGCTTCCCGAAGCGACCTGCAGTCTGTGGTCGCGTCTCCAGGCGTTCTCTCTATTGACGAGAGGATTTCAGTTTCCTGTTTTGGATTACCATTGATTATATCCAGGAGAATCATTATTTGTTTAATACTGGAATAAAGACTCTGTTACTATTACGTCGCTTTTGGGTCCTCATTCATCAGCATAACAGTGCCACTTGAACA
>NC_036857.1:984050-990775 GCF_002910315.2 Salvelinus sp. IW2-2015 | reverse complement strand
ATGGTTAAAAACAGCCTAACCGTTGTTGTCCACTAGTTTGCTCCAATGTGGGAGGGGTGGTAGGTTGGGGATATACAAATAAAATAAAAATGAAAGAGATTTTCAGGATGTAGCTTAGTTATACAACACTGTCAACAGTAAAGAGGCAACTCCGGGATGCTGGCCTTCTAGGCAAGAGTTGCAAAGAAAAAGCCACATCTCAGATCGTGCCAATAAAAAGAAAAGATTAAGATGGGAAAAATAACACAGACACTGGACAGAGGAACTCTGCCTAGAAGGCCAGCATCCCGGAGTCACTTCTTTACCATTGACGTTGAGACTGGTGTTGCCGGTCATATTTAATGAAGCTGCCAGTTGAGGACTTGTGAGGCGTCTGTTTCTCAAACTAGACACTCTAATGTACTTGTCTTCTTGCTCAGTTGTGCACCGGGGCCTCCCACTCCTCTTTCTATTCTGGTTAGAGCCAGTTTGCACTGTTCTGTGAAAGGGAGTAGTACACAGCGCTGTACCAGATCTTCAGTTTCTTGGCAATTTCTCTCATGGAATAGCTTCATTTCTGAGAACAAGAATAGACTTAGTTCTTAGGCATTTTGAGTCTGTAATCGAACCCACAAATTCTGATGCTCCAGATGCTCTAGTCTAAAGAAGGCCAGTTTTATTGCTTCTTTAATCAGAACAACAGTTTTCTATCAGCTGTGCTAACAATAATTGTAAAAGGGTTTTCTAATGATCAATTAGCCTTTCAAATGATTAAACTTGGATTAGCTAACACAACGTGCCTGTCATGTTTTGTCTTTGATCATGTCTTGTCCCTGTGCTTCCCTCTGCTGGTCTTATTAGGTTCTTTCTCTTTCTCTCTCTCTATCGTTCCGTTCATGCTCCCAGCTGTTTCTCATTCTCCCTACGACCTCATTTACTCTTTCACACCTGTCCCCTATTTTGCCCTCTGATTAGAGTCCCTATTTCTCCCTCTGTTTTCCGCTCCTGTCCTTGTCGGATTCTTGTTTGATGTTTGCTGTTCCTGTGTCCTTGTTTCGCCCTGTCTGTGTTCTTTGCCTTCTTCAGATGGCTGTCGGTGAGCAGGTGTCTATGTCAGCTACGCCAGTGCCTTCCCGAAGCGACCTGCAGTCTGTGGTCGCGTCTCCAGGCGTTCCTCTCTATTGACGAGAGGATTTCAGTTTCGTTTGATTACCATTGATTATATCCAGGAGAATCATTATTTGTTTAATACTGGAATAAAGACTCTGTTACTATTACGTCGCTTTTGGGTCCTCATTCATCAGCATAACAGAAGAATCCGACCAAGATGGACCCAGCGACTATGGATTCTCTCAACACTGCCGTCGAGTCCAGGGAGCAATGCTCGGAGACACGAGCAGGAATTGTTTGCTGCTCGTCATGCCGTGAGACCCTGGCCGCTCAGGTCTCCGATCTCTCTGGACAGTTTCAGAGTCTTCGTCTCGTGCCACCAGCTACTTCCTGGTCTTCCGAGTCTCCGGAACCTAGGGTTAATAACCCACCATGTTACTCTGGGCAGCCCTGAGTGTCGCTCCTTTCTCACCCAGTGTGATATTGTGTTCTCTCTCCAGCCCAACACGTACTCAAGGAGAGAGCTCGGATCGCTTACGTCATATCACTCCTTACTGGTCGGGCTCGGGAGTGGGGCACAGCTATCTGGGAGGCAAGGGTAGTGTTCTAACGATTATCAGAACTTTAAAGAGGAGATTATACGGGTTTTTGATCGTTCAGGTTTGGGAAGGAGGCTTCCAGGGCCCTGGCTTCCCTATGTAAGGTGACGTATCCATAACGCGATTTACTCTATAGAGTTTCGCACTCTTGCTGCCTCCAGTGACTGGACGAGGCCGGCGTTGCTCGCTCGTTTTCTGGAGGGACTTCACGCTGAGGTTAAGGATGAATCTCTTCCGCGGAGGTTCCTTCCACGTGGACTCTTTGATTGCACTCGCCATCGCATAGAACGACGGATAGATTCGTCATCGACTCGTGGAAGAAGGCTCGCGTTAAGTGCTTCCCCTCTCCGCATCTCAACCATCTCCTCCCACCGGCTCAGAGACTGAGCCCATGCAGCTGGGAGGTATCGTATCTCGACTAAGGAGAGGGAACGGAGAATCACCAACCGCCTTTGCCTCTATTGCGGGTTCTGCTGACATTTTGTCATGTCATGTCCAGTAAAAGCCAGAGCTCATCAGTAAGCGGAGGGCTACTGGTGAGCGCTACTACTCAGGTCTCTCATCAAAATCCTTACTACCTTGTCCGGTCCATCTACGCTGGACCGGTTCTGGCTGCTTCCTGCAGTGCCTTGATAGACTCAGGGGCTGAGGGTTGTTTTATGCGAAGCATGGGCTCGGAACATGAATTCCTCTCAGACAGTTAGGAAGCCCACGCCCATGTCGCCTTAGATGTAGTCTTCTCCCAGTATCAGATGTGAGACACTACCTTTAACCCTCACAGTATCTGGTAACCACAGTGAGACCATTCTTCTTTTGATTTTTCGTTCACCTTTTACACCTGTTGTTTTGGGTCATCCCTGGCTAGTATGTCATAATCCTTCTATTAATTGGTCAAGTAATTCTATCCATCTTGGAACGTTTCTTGTCATGTGAAGTGTTAATGTCTGCTATCCCTCCTGTGTCTTCTGTCCCTCTACTCAGGAGGAACCTGGTGATTTGACAGGAGTGCCGGAGGAATATCATGATCTGCGCACGGTCTTCAGTCGGTCCAGAGCAGCTCCCTTCCCTCCTCACCGGTCGTATGATTGTTGTATTGATCTCCTTCCGGGGACCACTCCCCTCGGGGTAGACTATACTCTCTGTCGGCTCCGAACGTAAGGCTCTCGATTATCTGTCTGTTCTCTCGAACGCTCATGGTACGTGTGTGCCTTCTTCTCTCCCGCCGGAGCGGGATTTTTCTTTGTTAAGAAGAAGGACGGTACTCTCTGCCCTGCGTGGATTATCGAGGCGTGAATGACATAACGGTTAAGATCGTTAATCACGCTTCCCATGTATGTCGTTACCTTCGAGATTTCTGCAGGGAGCCAGGTGCTTTACTAAGTTGGACCTTCTGATACGCTTACATCTCGTACGGCATCAGAGAGGGGGGACGAGTGGTGGGAACTTACACATATTATATACATGTTATGGAGTCTAATTTACAATAGTTACATTATGTTAGTTTTTACTCCTGTCCTTCCTCTACCCTCAACCTCTCCATTCCTGAACCTGCGACCATAAACAAGCTACATATGGACCAAAACAGATGATCTAATGACTCTGTCTCTTCACAGCAAAATCTGCAGAGCTGGGAAGGATGTCTCCCCTAATATAAATTACATTATATTGGTTGCAAGAATTTTGGTAAATAATTTAAATAGAAAAATGTTAACTTTTGAATCCGCCATCAGTTTGAGTTCATGGAATCGGTGCATCGAAAATCTATTTATAAATACAATATTTTGCAGTCTATATGACACGGCTGTACATTTTGGGGTCCTTAAATGAAACTGGTTTATTTGTAAAAAGCGAATTAGAAAACTGCCTCTTGTGTCTCGCTGGTGTGGGTATTTTTTATTTGATTTTGTCGTTTTTAAAAATAAATAGATGTGTTTTCCATACTTGCAACAAAGGAGCGGGTTTCTTATGTACCAGGAAATGAAGAGCGACATTATGTTGATCTGCAATAGTGAAAAGACAGGACAGGAACACATCAGTCTCCATCTGACAAGTTGTTCTTTCTGTCTCAGTTTGAACGCGTGAACTTTTTATTTATTTACATGAGTTTACCAAACATTAGGAACACCTTCCTTAATATTGAGTTGCCTGGATTCACCTGGTCAGTCTATGTCATGGAAAGAGCAGGTGTTCTTAATGTTTTGTACACTCAGTGTATAGTCCACAGGAATATACACAAATTAAAATCATATTGTGTCATTTGAAATCAATAAAAAAAATGACGTTCTAATGTTGCCGAAGACTTTAATTTAACAAGATGATTATTTTGGTAGCTATGAATTCTTCTTTCTGTCTGCTACCTGTATTCTGCCTCTTCATTGGTAGGACAGTCGTGGAAATCACTGTTTTATTGTTGTTATTTATTGCATAAGTGAGACTGTGTGTGTCTGTGTGCATAACTTCATGTCTGTAACTTTGTGTACGTATATACGTGGGAGTCTCCACACTGAGATAAACACAATGCATGCTGGGAAAATCAACAACCCTTGCAAACCATTTCTAGCCTCACGGCAGATCTCTGCGTGAAGAGAGAGAGAAGTAAAGAGAGCGAGAGAGAGCGAGAGCGAGAGAGAGAGAGAGAGAGAGAGAGAAAGAGAGAGAGAGAGAGAGAGAGAGAGAGAGAGAGAGAAGAAGAGAGAGAGAGACAGAGAGCGAAGAAACGCGAGAGAGAGAGAGAGAGAGAGCGAGAGAGAGAAATGAGAGGAGAGAAGAGGGAGAGAGAGAGTAGAGAGAGAAGAGAGAGAGAGAGACGAGAGAAGAGAGAGAGCGAGAGAGAGAGAGAGAGAGAGAGAGAGAGAGAGAGAGAGAAGAGAGAGAGTAGAGAGAGAGAGAAAGTAAAGAGAGCGAGAGAGAGCGAGAGCGGAGAGAGAAGAGAGAGAGGAGAGAGAGGACAGAGAGAGGGATTGGATACAAATGAAGCTCCAGCTCCAACTCAGAGCCATACAGCAATCATTTCACACACTTCCGATGTAGTATCATTTTTTTGGTGAGAAAACAGGCTGTGTGTGTGGCCGCCTGCAAAGTTGAATAAACACACACACACACACACACACCACACACACACACAGAGAAGAACTGTTTTCTACTGGTATTATGGGCTGTTGTTTGGTTTCTCATGGTAACTCTGGTTTGTTGTTTTGGTCACCTTTGGCTTTATCTTGGCCAAGGTCCAGGTTTGTGGATGACGACTTTGCTTCTCACTGGCAACCTGGTTATTAAGGTGAAAAAATATAAACATGTATTTAATAAATCCCTTCTTAACTAGCTGAGAATCTCAAAGTGCTTTATCTTGACCAGGGTCGCAGTTGATAAAAGAGAAACTGGTTAATAAAAACTAAATAAAGAAGTGTGTTTGATGTGTGTGTGTGTGTGTGTGGTGTGTGTGTGTGCTGTGTGTGTGTGTGTGTGTTGTGTGTGTGTGTGTGTGGTGTGTGTGTGTGTGGTGTGTTTTACTTCACTGGCAGGGCCACACACACAGACACTGATCACACACTACACACACACATCACTAACCAAACCACACATCACTGATCACACCACTATCAATACTATCAGCAGCTTTGTTGTATATTATATTGTTGAGTATTTAACGCAGGCTTCTGTCCTTTTGTACCGTACGGCTGTGCGAGCCTGGTCAAGATGTAAATCGCAATTTGCCACGATCTCATGCTGTATCAGTGATAGAATGGCACTTCTTCATCTACAATACATCGTTTTATTTATTTTCTTCTCTCAGCCCTCAAGTTTAACTCAGGTTTGCCCCAGTCTGACGAACAAGTTCTTCCTTCATTCACACTGTGTACTCTGCGCCACGCACTCTACTCTACAGTCAAAGCTAGTCGTCGTACATCATCTATAACATCACTACATCACACATGAGTCACTCTCTATGCGAGTACAACATACACTTACAGCCAATAATACAGTGAAAAAGTATATATACAATGGAGTGCAATTAGATAAGTTAAGCATAATAGGCCACGGTGGGCGGAAGTAATTACAATAATAGCAATTAAAACTGGAATGGTAGATTGTGCAGAAAGATGAATGTGCAAAGTAGAGATACTGGGTGCAAAAGCGAGCAAGAATAAATAAATAAATACAGTATGGGGATTGAGGTTAGTTGGATGGGCCTATGTACAGATTGGGCTATGTACAGGTGCAGTGTCTGTGAGCTGGCTCTGACAAGCTGGTGGCTTAAAGCGACACCACTCAAACACACACAACACACACGCACACACACACCAACACACACAACACACACACACACACACACACACAACACACACACACACAACACACACACACCATCTTTGGTATTGCTAATTGTACCATGCTTCCTATCAACTATTAAACATTTTTTTATATACAAAAATAAAATTGAATCAACCAGGAGCTCCCAAGTGGTGCAGCGGTCTAAGGCAGCTGCAATCTCAGTGCTAGAGACGTCACTAACAGCCCTGGTTCGAGTCCCAGGCTTGTATCAACAAACCGTACATGATTGGGAACGATACCCAAGACAGGGCCAACCAGGCAGGATATACCCCACTTTGGCCAAAGCACAGCCCACAACCACTAGAGGGATATCTTCAACCACCAACTTACTATCCTGATACAAGGCAGAGTAATAGCCCACAAAGATCTCCGCACGGCCACAACCCAAGGGGGAGCGCAACCCAGACAGGAAGATCACGTCAGTGACTCAACCCACTCAAGTGACGCACCCCTCCTAGGACGGCATGAAAAGAGCATCAGTAAGCCAGTTACTCAACCCCTGTAATAGGTTAGAGGCAGAGAATCCCCAGGTGGAGAAGGGAACCGCCAGGCTCAGAGACAGCAAGGCGTTCGTTGCTCAGTGGCCTTTCGTTCACTCACACGTCTGGGGCAGACTACACTCATCATAATGACCTCACTGAAAGAAGATAGTCCTCAGGAAAGACTTACAAGGTGAGATCGAGTCTTGCGTCTCTCACATGGATA
>NC_036857.1:976570-983950 GCF_002910315.2 Salvelinus sp. IW2-2015 | reverse complement strand
AGAATTCGGTGCTGGAAGTGTCGCATGCAACGGCTAGAGCGGCATGGAAGTAAACCGCTATGGGAAGAGTCGCTGAAGTGTCAAACCGCGAGCGCTAAGGCGGCGTACAGTACAGCCGAATGGGAGAAGTCTGAAGTGTCATCAACGCTAAACGGCTAAGATAACACAATCGGGAGAGATGCATGAGGCATGGAGCAACGCCTAAGCCTAGATAACGCATGGGGAGAATCTGAGGTGGTCGAGCAACGCATAACCGAATCAATCGGCTGATGGTGAGAATCTGAAGGTGTCCAGCAACAGTGCGAAGGCTAAATAACGCTGGACTGGGAGAATCTGAAGTGTCAGCAATGCTAACTAAATAACGGCTAATGGGAGAAATGCTGAAGTGTGCGTATATTTACCTTCGTATCTGCGGCCCATGGACAGTATCACACTTAGAAAGTATATGGTTTGTTTGGACAGTGGATTTCTTTGAGGACAGTTTTGCCTCCGGATTTTAATTTGCCCCTGATCAGTGTCAAGGTGGTTTTTCTTAATTACATAGAGGAATAGTATCCCCAGCTCTACTACACTGGGGGGGAGCTGCAGGGAGAGGGGGCAGGCTGAACAAAAAATGGTCAAATTAATGTCTGCAGTCCACTTCGCGTGATTTGTTATTCTTTTTTTTACAGGAGGAGGAGTTCGATTGTTGGGACCTGTCCTCTATTGGGAGTGTGTTCCCTGATCAGCGTCCGCCGCAAAACGAGTATTCTGGTGATCCAAGCTGAGCGGTTAGCCATGATGTGCTACCCTGAAGCGAGAAAACGTGCGGGTGTGGAGCAGACGAGCGCTGTGATCAGAGCTGGGTGCACAGGCGATGGGGGCTGCAAGGAGTACAGTAAGACCTGCTGGGAGAGCGGCGTGGCACGAGCCCTGCCGTGGCCTTGGAATCGAACGACCTTCGACCACAACGCCCTGTCCTGCTGCGGCAGATCCCCACCAGGAATATCACAGGGTACACACACACACACCACCTGACTACCAGCATTGGTGGTGGCTGTGGACCCCTGCGCCCCTGCGGCTGGCAGATCCCTACGCCGAGAACGATATCATGGTGACGAACACACTAACAGCATCTCGGTGGGTGGCTGTGCAACCACCCGGCCCTGCTGGTCTGCAGATCCCCCGACCCAGAACACACCAGGGTACACCATCACACACACTACCAGCATTGGGGGTGGCTGTGGGAAGCCACCCTGGCAGTCAAGACACGCTCCGCAGCTGGAGCACGTCAACTCTTGTCTCCCTGCTCCGAGAGAGAGAAGACACACTCATTTGTCGTGGATCTGTTCTGTCTCTCCTCCTTCAATGTGTATGTACGGGAGAGCCACTCTGGAGAGGTGGTACAACAAGTCTACTGGCCATCGACGGTACAGAGAGGAGACTGGATGAGAGTTGAGACGCACACAGTATAGATGGACCAACACACACTTTCTGAAGCCACTCACTCACACGTCACACACACACCATTCTACAGCGTTGCACCACTCACCACACACTTTCTAAAGCGCACTCCTCCATGTATACTCACATACCTTATTCCTTCCTGCTTCCTCTCTCTTCTGAAATCTTCTTCCGCGAGGGAGGCATGATAACAACTTCCGGCGCGCCCCCTCCTGGAGGAAAGAGTTACCGTCCCAGAGACGACAGCACGGGGGACGTCCCCGGGCTCAGCCGACACCCTGCCCGCCAACTTCGAACTGACCAATAGCAACGCAGCGTCCCCCTCCGCATGCCAGCCAAAAAGGAGCCCCATGGACGGTAGGACAAGGGGGTTGGTCCATGGGAATGAGGGCTCATTGTGGCGTCCTGTGTGTTATTAGGCATGGCATTGCTGCGGCTTTATCTCTGTCTTTTTACGGGAAAAGTTAAGGAGACCTATACAACAATATGCTTTTCAACAATGGTTGAGTGTTTTCCCTGCTTTAGTGGTGTGTGGTGTGTTATGCTGGAGATTGTGAGTGACTAACTAACAGCATGTTTCTGCATGTGGTTTTGCTGTGGGATGCAGGAGTCAGTCTGCAATACAGAGGCTGGACACTGCCACAGTCAGACATACTCCTGCTAACACAACACAGTAAGTTGACACACACACACAGCACACACACACACACACCACACACACACACACACACACACACACACACTTCACAGTGGATGTCTCTGTTCAGCAGCTTCTTGTGCCTCTGCTTCTTGGCTATATTAACGCATGTCTACGCTCCTCCTCTCTCTTTCTCTCCTTTCTGTCTCTTCTCTGCTGCGTCTTTCCTTTTATTCTGTCCGTACCTCTCTTCTCTCCTATCTGCTCTCTGTCTCTCTCTCTCTTTTGTCTGTCTCTGTCTACTCTCTGTCTCTCTCTCATCTTTCTGTCTGTCTCTGTCTACTCTCTCTGTCTCTCTCTTCTTCTGTTGTCCCTGTCTCGTCTCTGTCTCTCTCTTCTTTCTGTCTGTCTCTTTCTTGTCTTAACTCTGCCTTCTCTGCTTACTCTCCGTCTGTCTCTCTGCTGTCTGGCATCCTGTCTGTCTGTCTACGTCTCTGCTCTCTTACTTTCTGTCTGTCTCTGTCTACCTCTCTGTGCTCTCTCTCTCTTTCTGTCTGTCTCTGTCTACCTCTCGTGTCTCTCTCTCTCTTTCTGTCTGTCTCTGTCTACCTCTCTGTCTCTCTCTTCTCGTTTCTGTCTGTCTCTGTCTACCTCTCTGTCTCTCTCTCTCTCTTCTGTCTGTCTCTAGTCTATCCATCTCGTGCTGCTCTCTCTCTTTCTGTCTGTCTCTGTCGTACCTCTCTGTTCTCTCTCTCTTTCTGTCTGCTTCTCTCTACCTCTCTCTCTACCTCCTGTCTCTCTCTACTCTTCTCTTAGTTGATCCTCATTATTTCTATAGGTGACTGCTGGTTGGAGGATGAGGGTGGGTGAGTTTCCACCCATCACGGAGCAGCTGCTGACCCATGCAAGGACACTTCGCACAGAGTTTTATTGTTATCGCGCAGAGATAAAATAACTAGCAACCAGAGTCACAATCTCAGTACTAGGAGGGCCCATGTCCTAGATGTATCAAATCTTTATGTTCTATTTATGTTAGGCGAGCTGGTGGGACATTTCAATGTTTTTAGTGTTATGTATATCTATCTGACTTATACTTCAGCCCTCTCTCGCACCTGATGGAAATATCCCTCTCTTTTCCTGCGTTCCACACGGGCGTCTTATCGAGGTTACCTCTCAGATGTAACTGAATGTTTTTACACACGTCTGGAGTTTGTATTATTATATCGACAGACATTATCTAATCATTTTTATATAATAAATATATATTCCTGATCTTGTATTGACAACAGAAGTATGTTTTTATTTCTCTGTCCCTGTTGTTTTTTAATCATTGAACTGATGATCAAGTGACTTTAATAAGTGACTTTCTAACTGAATGGACCCCATTCCCTTATCCCTCACCTCTCGTTATCTTCAAGCGTATCCATGGTGATTATTTGTAAATGCAGCTCTTATAGGACAATGAGGATATGTGAATATCAGAATATTGCTGGGGTTCTGACTGACATTGTTTCACAAACTGCTACACCGCTGTGGTCGCTAGCACCGGGCGGACCGTAGCCACGAGGCCCTAGGTAACTGTGACGACGGGTGACACGTGAAACAACTCTCTTTCCTTTGTTCTTCTTCCTGTGAAACCAAACCTGTAGAAAGACTGAAACAAAAGCCATAAACAGTAGTGAAGACCAGGGCTGTTTTTCAGATGCATCGCTTGGTAAGAGACCGTTCCACTGTGTAGGATCTCCAACTACTACCAGTCAACCTTCGCACAATGCACCCAAGAGCTCTCCGAGATGCTGCGTTGATGACCAGGCCTTTCCGCCGCTTCGTCCTCCATCCCTCCTATTTCCCTGCCTCTCCCTGGAGCCGCTACACATAGGCCTGTGAAGATCAACTCGCGTGTACCTGAGCCGAAAGCGTGGCGGCTCTACTATCGACGGACCAAGTCCACTGTGGCCTAAACTGATCCCAGCGACTAGCTACTCACCCGAGGCGGAGCGATCCACCCACAAACCTTTAACCAACACTTTATACTACGGAGWCTTCTAATCAAGCCTGATGGGGTTTTTCGTACCTCCTTTCGCTGGCTGTCTTATTTATTCGTCACCCCCGTCGTGTTTGTTGCTTTCTCCGTTTGATTTTTAGAAGTTGCCATTTTTTAAAGCTGTTTCTGAGTGTTTTAACACAGGTTGCTGTGGCAATACTTTTTCAAGACAGATAATGTCACGGAAGCGAAGACTTCCTTTCCACCCTACATTAGTTGTGTTATTCCCTTTGTGATTTAGTCATTTTATAATGCACAATGCAAATGCTGWTTTTTTTTTTTTATCTCCAGTTTTCCCTATTTGTATTCTCCTGCTCTGGTAACAAAATGATGTACAGTCTGAGTACTTAACTATTTTATCACAGTATTATTTATGGATTACTTTCAATAAAATACTGAAACTTATTTTCCACTGCCAATAAAAAGCTTAAGTCTTTGTGTTTTTAATGCATCTCTTGCCTTTATAAGTCATGTTAAAAAGCACGTGTTGAGACTAGAAACACCTTCCATTGACTCGGTTGGGGCTTGTACAGTTGTACACCACTGTATGTCCTGACGAGGGGAATGCTAACTTTGATTACACATGAAGAGGAAGAAAATACAGAAACATTGTCATTTGTGGCTCACAGGGTTGCAATATTCTGGTAACTTTCCTTAAATGTCCCATGTTATCCAGGTTGGAGGATTATGGATTTCTTGTTTATTTCTGGGAAATTCGAGGAAAGTTACTGGGATTTTACAACCCTGGTCGCTCAGCTGGCGCTTGCAATGCTTTGGATTCAGCATTGTCAACTTTTTATTTGGAAATTATATTTGTYAAGGGATTACAAGGAAATGTAGATTTTTGAGCCATATGTTTGCAGCCCGCTTCTCAAAGCCCCTCGTGAATTTCCCAGTCAACATGAAAGTAACGCGTGACCGATGATCAGTTATAACTGCAATGAGCTGTCATCAAGATCTATTTCTGCGGTTAAAGAGTACATCTAGTGGCAAATGATGTGGTCATAACTTCAGTACAGCTTAAAATAGTCATTTAGCTTCATCCACAGTGTTTCAAATGAATTGCTCTATTAAACAACTGCATTGTTTTATGGTGGAAAATAAAAACATTTTTCTTCTGTTCATTGTACCAGTTTGACACCTGTAGTTATTGTTTGGGCTTAACCTTCCTACAGAACAATTCATGACACCTTCAGTTCTTTGTACCAGTTTGACACCTGTAGTTATTGTTTGGGCTTAACCTTCCTACTGAACAATTCATAACACCTTCAGTTCTGTTCCAAACCTAGCAGGAAGAATGTCTGAGCCATTGCATGGTGCTTCAATTGTAAAAGACAAGTTGACATGATTTCACAAATAACGAGCCTGTTCTCGTGTGACTGGTCWTTATTTATTATTCAAATGTAATTTGATTTTCAAGATACAGTGTAATGTATATTAACACTTGACATGGAATCGCTATTGTTCCGTTTTAAAATGTGTCCGTTAAAATGTGTCCGTGACCAGGTTTGTATCTGTTGCAGTATAGTATATAAAAGAACTGTGCAATATTTTTTTTTACCATATCATTGTCTGGAAGACACATTTCAGTTGAATGCATTTCAGTTGTACAGGTGTCCCCTCTTCTTTCTCTAAATGGTTAGTAAAGCAAACAATTACTGTCTGTTTTTAAAAACCCTAGACAAGTATTGTTAATGACTCTACTTTAGATCCCATCAAACACCAACCCTGAATTCATTCATAGTCAATTCTGATGTACATACAATGTTTTGCCATTTTAGATATACAGTGGGGAGAACAAGTATTTGATACACTGCCGATTTTGCAGTTTTCCTACTTCACACAGCATGTAGAGGTCTTAATAATTATCATAGGTACACTTCAACTGTGAGAACGGAATCTAAAACAAAAAATCCAGAAAATCACATTGTATGATTTTAAGTAATTTTTGCATTTTATTGCATGACAATAAAACAGTACAGTGCCTCTTTTCCCCTTCGGAGACTGAAGAATTTTGCATGACTCCTCCAGGAACTTCTACAGGGTTGTACCAGTTCGTACAGGCAATGCCATTAGAAAATTGAAAAAAAAAAGGTGTACCGTCGAGAGCATCCTGACTGGTTGTATCGCCTGGTATGGCAACTACTTCGTCTGCAACCGCAAGGACCTACAGAGGGTGGTGCAGACGGCCATCCAAGACATTTATGCCCGAAAAACTGCCAAGGACTCCAGCCACCTGAGCCATGGACTGTTCTATCTGCTCCTGTACGGCAGGCGGTACCGGAGCAGCGAGTCGTGGACCAACAGGCAACAATTCCAACCATTTTACCGACTTACAGATCATATGAGGAAATCAGTCAATTTAAATAAATGCATGTGGCTCTAATCTATGGATTTCACACAACTGGGAATATAGATATGCATCTGTTGTTCACAGATAACTTTTTTTTAATGATAAAAATGGGCCTCAGAATCCCGTCGCAGTATTTTTGAACATTCAAATTGCCAATCGATAAAATGCAATTGTGTTCGTCGTTTGTAGTGTCTGCTTGCCCATAGCATAACCCCACCGCCACCATGGGGCACTGTTCACAATGTTGACATCAGCAAACCGCTCTCCCACACGACGCCATACACGTGGTCTGCGGATGTGAGGCCGGTTGGACGTACTGCCAAATTCTCTAAAACGACTTTGGAGGCAGTTTATGGAAGAGAAATGAACGTGAAACTCTTTGCCAACAGCTCTGGTGGACATCCCTGCAGTCAGCATGCCAATTGCACGCTCCCTCAACATGAGACATCTGTGGCATTGTGTTGTGTGACAAAACTGCACATTTTAGAGTGGCCTTTTATTGTCCCCAGCACAATGATGTAATGATCATGCTGTTTAATCAGCTTCTTGATAGGTCACACCTGTCAGGTGGATGGATTATCTTGGCAAAGGAGAAATGCTCACTAACATGGATGTTAACAAATTTGAGAGAAGTAAGCTTTTTGTGCATATGGTATGGAACATTTCTGGGATCTTTTATTTCAGCTCATGAAACATGGGACCAACATTTTACATGTTGCGTTGATATTTTTGTTCATTGTAGCTTCTTTCCCCAGGCCATAAGACGGTTGGAGAGCATAACACTGTTGAATAGATAACTACCAATGCCCTTCCTCTCTCCCACTGACTACCTGCACTGACTCTATGCCTATTCTCAGGTCATTTCAGACCTGTATATCAGACCTGTATATTACACCTGTATAT
>NC_036857.1:967721-972425 GCF_002910315.2 Salvelinus sp. IW2-2015 | reverse complement strand
GTACATCATATCAGGTCTGATATTACAGTGTAATAACAGGTCTGATATACAGGTGTAATATAACAGGTCTGATATACAGGTTGATATACAGGTGTAATATACAGGTGTAATAATACACAGGTGTAATATACAGGTCTGATATACAGGTCTAATATACAGGTCATATTACAGGTGTAATATACAGTAGGTGTAATATACAGGTGATATACAGGTGTAATATACAGTGTAATATACAGGTCTGAATATACAGGTGTAATCTAGGTCTGATATACAGGTGTAATATACAGGCTGATATACAGTCTAATATACAGGTGTTAATATACAGGTGTAATTACAGGTGTAAATATACAGGTCTGATATACAGGTCTGATATACAGGTGTAATATACAGGTCCTGATATACAGGTGTAATATACAGGTCTGATATAACAGGTGTAATATACAGGTGTAATATACAGGTCTGATATACAGGTGTAATATATCAGGTGTAATATACAGGTGATATACAGGTGTAATATACAGGTTGTAATATACAGGTCTGATATACAGGTGTAATATAGTCAGGGTCTGATATACAGGTGTAATAGACGGTGTAATATACAGGTTAATATACAGGTCTGATAGTACAGGTGTAATATACAGGTCTGAATATACAGGGTAATATACAGGTCTGATATACAGTGTTAATATGACCTGTATATTACACCTGTATATTACACCTGTATAACCACAATGAGGACATAGATATATCCAGTTAGGTTTCATAAACCAGTATCTAGTATCACTACTCTCTAGTACCAATGCTCTCAAATATCACTACTCTCTAGCATCTCTAGTATCACTGCTCTCAAATATCACTACTCTCTAGCATCTCTAGTATCACTACTCTCTATTATAACTGCTCTTTAGTATTAGTACTCTCTTTTATCACTACTCTCTAGTATCGCTACCCTCTGTTATCACCACTCTGTTTCACTGTTCTTGCTATTATCACTGCTCTCTAGTATCACTGCTATCAAGTATCACCATTCTCTAGTATCACTACACTCTAGTATCAGTAGTCTCGAGAATCACTAATCCCTAGATTCACTGCTCTCTAGTATCACTATTACCACTACTCTCTAGTGTCACTGCTCTCTATTATCACTACTCGAGTATCACTGATTTCACTATTATCACTACTCTAGTATCACTGCTTTCACTATTATCACTACTCTCTAGTATTACTGCTTTCACTATTATCACTACTCTCTGGTATCACTACTCTCTAGTATCACTGCTCTCTATTATCACTACTCTCTAGTTCACTGCTCTCTATTATCACTGCTCTCTATTATCACTACTCTCTAGTTCACTGCTCTCTATTATCACTACTCTCTAGTATCACTATTGTCTAGTGTCACCACTCTCTAGTATCACTACACTCTAGTTTAACTGCTCTCTAGTATCACTACTCTCTTCTGTCACTACTCTCTAGTATCACTAATCTCTAGTGTCACTAGTAACACTACTCTCTAGTATCACTAATCTCTAGTGTCACTAGTAACACTACTCTCTAGTATCACATCAAGTTTTAGTTTTGTGACTGATAATGCACGATCTTGGCATCACATGGAACGGGAAATAATTCAACTTTGAAATTCACACATCCTAGYTAAATACAACACACATAATCATTATTTTTGTCAGAATATAGGCTGCCTGTATGCAGCATGTCAAGACCTAAATCAAAACGTATTCTTGACATATACAGTATACAGAACGCCTTGTCAACATGACCACCTGAAGAATGCAGAGTATAGTCTCTATATTATATTATACTGTATATATATATATATATATATTATAGAGCAGGGGTACTCAACTCTTACCCTACGAGGTCCAGAGCCTACTGGTATTCTGTTCTACCTGATAATGAATTGCACCCACCTGGTGTCCCAGGTCTACATCAGTCCCTGATTAGAGGGGAACAATGACAACATGCAGTGGAACTGGTTTGGAGGTCCAGAGTTGAGTTCTAGAGTTCTAGCCTCCACTCCACAGTGTTCTGTCTCCAAACAGTGACTAAGCACACAGGTAAAGCCTGATATGAATGCCTGTGTATGATACAGTAGCARGAGACAGTCGCCACTATACTACATTGCCTTCAGAAAGCATTCATACTCCTTGACTTATTCCCCATTTTGTTGTGTTACAGCCTGAATTCAGAATGGATTTAAAAAAAAAAATCTTTCTCTCACCCATCTACACACAGTACCCCATAATGACAAAGTGAAAACATGTTTTTACAAATGTTTGCAAATCTATTGAAAGTTAAATACAGAAATATCTCATTTACATACYGTAAGTATACACCCCTGAGTCAAAATGTTGTAGAAGCACTTTTGGCAGCGATTACAGCTGTGAGTCTTTCTGGGTGAGTCTTTGAGAGCTTTGCACACCTGGATTGTACAATATGTGCACATTATTAATTTACATTATTTTACAAGCTCTGTCAAGTTGGTTGCTGATCATTGCCAGACAGCTATTTTCAAATCTTGCCATCGTTTTTTCTTCTTTGTGAGGCATTGGAAAACCTTCCTGGTCTTTGTGGTTAAATCTGTGTTTGAAATGCACTGCTCGGCTGAGGGACCTTACAGATAATTGTATGTGTGGGGTACAGAGATGAGGTAGTCATTCAAAAATCATGTTAAACACTATTATTGCACACAGAGTGAGACCATGAAACGTATTATGTAACTTGATAAGCACATCTTTACTCCTGAACGTACTTAGGCATGCCATAACKAAGGGGTTGAATACTTTTTTACTCAAGACATTTTCTCAAGACAAATAACTGTCGGTCTGATAATGTCTGATAATTGACCATTAATGAACATAAACACATTTAGCATCTCTGTCTTCCCCCCACTGATGCAGATGTTGGGAACATCCAAATGTACTTTTCGTCAGCCAACAAGATGAGCAGGCCTAACGAACAGCAAAAGCACTAGCCTATGTCAATCTACTATCCTCCATAGCACAAAAGTCAACCTATTCTATTCTGTGCAAGAAATCAATATTTCAAACATAGTCTGGGACCGTTGTGGGTTGCAATAGATCCCAAATTAATACAACAACTAGCATAAAAAATAAGAAATATGCAATGTGTCTGACTCAACAGATCAGAACGTTGAGCATAAAATGTTGATAAAGTACTAGTCTATTTTTTCACATTATAAGCGCAGCAATGCACACACGGCAGTAGTCTATAAGCCTGAATGTGCCATTAGCAGGAAAACACCATTATCAAAAGTGACTGCAAATGCTATTATCCATGTCATGTTTTTATTATAAAGGTGCATTTTTATTTTGAAAATGATCTTCCCCAAACTGGAAACTGAATTGCCTACATAAAAGGTGAAATACAAAAATTCACAAGTGATAATATATTATTCACAAGTGATAGGCTAATATTGTTACCCATCAAACTATTCTTGATTTAATCTTGTCTTTACATATAKTAAATACTATATGTGTGAAATTTTGGGGATTTAGAATGGACCATTATCATGCACCTGTCTAGAAACAGAGGCAGCGGGAAAAATATACATGTCATCTATGCACTTAAATAGCGAAAGGAGGACYCTTTTCCTGTGGTTAATTTTGTTGCCAGCCAGGTAGGCTATACTCCTGTTGTAAAGATAAACAATGTGCTTAATATTAGGAAAGTTGAGAAATAAATATAGTAGACCTATAGAAAGCTATTGTGACTCTCCTCTTTTTAGTAGAGGCCATCACTCTGTTTTCTCGCGTATTGCATAGCATATAGAAATGTTGCGCAACATCAGCTCATGAAGTGTTTGATTAGATTTTCGATTAGATTTTCATTTATGTCAGAGTGATTAGAGGGACAATAGAGTGCTGAGTACCAGGCAGTTAACACATTTGGTAGGCTACTAATGACCATCAGCAGCATCAGAGCTTGGAGAAGCCTAATTACGTGACTAAACGGTCACATGGTCACTTGGGGTTTACTCATAGAAAATGGTGTGACTGACGGGTAAGTGTGTGACTGACAGGTGGTGTAACGGCAGCCTTCCTCCTCTTCACGAGAAGAGAGGGTGTAACAGGGATCGGACCAACACGCAGCGTAGCCAGTGCTCAACATGTTTAATAAAACGAAACAGTGAACACTTACAACGATACAAAATAACAAAAATGTGGCAAACCGATACAGCCCTATCTGGTGCAGAGAAAACACAAAGACAGGAAACAACCACCCACAAACCCCAGCACAAAACAAGCCACCTATATATGATTCCCAATCAGAGACAACACAAAACATCTGCCTCTGATTGAGAACCATATTAGGCCAAACATAGAAACAGACAACCTAGACACACAACATAGAATGCCCACCCAGCTCACGAAACTTCAGAGTGTTTTCTATCCAATAGTATTAATAATAACATATATTACCATCTGGGACAGAGTAGGAGGAAGTTCAGTTTGGGCAAGCAATTTGTCCAAAGTGAAAAATGCTGCCCCCTATCCTGAACAGGTTTTAAGCCTAGATCTTGATTAAGCCTAGTCCTTGATTAAGCCTAGTCCTTAATTAAGCCTAGTCCTTGATTAAGCCCAGTCCTTGAGTCATTATTCTTAATGGAACATCTCCACTGAAAGGGCTTAGGCCAGGACAATCCCTGAAAGGGCTTAAGCCAGG
>NC_036857.1:954660-962025 GCF_002910315.2 Salvelinus sp. IW2-2015 | reverse complement strand
ACGTTCCTGACAAACACTAAAACAAGTAAAACACAAAGAACTATGGTCAGAACGTGACAGGTGGACTTTGGAGATGGAATGATACTATGGATAAATAGCGTGTTTCGGGACATGCAAGCATTTAGAACTGGAGATAAGATATTGCTATATTTTGGGCAGTTTTCCAAGACCCAGATGAACCTTTACAGCTCAGGGCGAACACCCACACCATTCCCTGAAAAGGCAGCGTGCGAAATTCAAAACTATTTTGGGGAAATATTTAACTTTCACACATTAACAAGTCCAATACAGCAAATGAAAGATCAACATCTTGTTAATCTACCCATGGTGTCCGATTTCAAAAAATATTACAGTGAAAGCACAACATATGATTATGTTAGGTCAGAGCCAAGTCACAAACACACACAGCCATTTTTTCAGCCAACAATAGGAGTTAGAAAAAGCAGAAATATAGATAAAAAGAATCACTAACCTTTGATTATCTTCATCAGATGACAGTCATAGGACATCATGTTATACATGTATTGTGTGTTTTGTTCGATAATGTGCATATATATATGCATATATATATATATAGCCCTAGGAAGTGTTTGCACATCCATAACTAACAGGGATATCATTTGGCACTGTTTTGAAAATCGAGTTCTCACTTCCTGTTTGGATTTCTTCTCAGGTTTTTGTCTGCCATATGAGTTCTGTTATACTTACAGACATAATTCAAACAGTTTTAGAAACTTCAGAGTGTTTTCTATCCAATAGTATTAATAATATACATATATTACCATCTGGGACAGAGTAGGAGGAAGTTCAGTTTGGGCAAGCAATTTGTCCAAAGTGAAAAATGCTGCCCCCTATCCTGAAAAGGTTTTAAGCCTAGAACTAATCCCGTGTGGCTCAGTTGGTAGAGCATGGCGCTTGCAACGCCAGGGTTGTGGGTTCATTCCCCACGGGGGGACCAGGATGAATATGTATGAACTTTCCAATTTGTAAGTCGCTCTGGATAAGAGCGTCTGCTAAATGACTTAAATGTAATTTAGGTTGGGGGACCAGGGAAGATATGAGTGTTGTGTGGTCAGTTTAGATTTGTGTCTTTTCTAAATAAAAGTATCTATTAAGTCTATATACAGTGCCATTAGAAAGTATTCATACCCCTTGATTATTCCATATTTTGTTGTGTTACAGCCTAAATGTAAAATGCATAACATTTTGATTTTGTGGCACTGGCCTACACACCATAATGTCACCGTGGAATTACGTTGTTAGAAATGTTTACTAATTAAGAAATAATGAAAAGCCGAAATGTTTTGAGTCAYTAAGTATTAAACCCCTTTCTTATGGTAAGCCTAAAGAAGTTAATGAGTAAAAATGTGCTTAACAAGTCACATAATWAGTTGCATGGACTCACTCRSTGTGCAATAATGSTGTTTAACAGGATTTTGTAATGACTACCTCATCTCCGCACCCTACATACAGTACCAGTCAAAAGTTTGGACACATCTACCCAATCCAGTGTTTTTCTTTATTTTTACTATTTTCTGCATTGTAGAATAATAGTGAAGACATCAAACCTATGAAATAACACATATGGAATCATGTAGTAACCAAAAAGGTGTTAAACAAATCAAAATATGTTGTATATTTGAGATTGTTCAAAGTAGCCACCCTTTGGCTTGATGACAGCTTTGCACACTCTTGGCATTATCTCAACCAGCTTCATTAGGTAGTCACCTGGAATGCATTTCAATTAACAGGTGTGTCTTGTTAAAAGTTCATTTGTGGAATTTCTTTCCTTCTTAATGCATTTGAGCCAATCAGTTGTGTTGTGACAAGGTAGGGGTGGTGTACAGAAGATAGCCCTATTTGGTAAAGAACAAGTCCATATTATGGCAAGAACAGCTCAAATAAGCAAAGAGAAACGACACTCCATCATTACTTTGAGACATATGAAGGTCAGTCAAGAACTCTGAAAGTTTCTTCAAGTTCAGTCACAAAAACCAGCTATGATGAAACTGGCTCTGATGAGGACCGCCACAGGAAAGGAAGACCCAGACCTGCCTCTGCTGCAGAGGATAAGTTCATTAGAGTTACCAGCCTCAGAAATTGCAGCCCAAATAAATGCTTCACAAAGTTCAAGTAACAGACACATCTCAATATCAAATGTTCAGAGGACACTGCGTGAATCAGGCCTTCATGGTTGAATTGCTGCAACAAAAAAACACTACTAAATGACACCAATAAGAAGAGACTTGCTTGGGCCAAGAACACCGAGCAATGGACATAGACCGGTGGTAATCTGTCATTTGGTCTGTCCTGAAATCTGTCCAAATATACGATTTTTGGTTCAACCGCGTGTCTTTGTGAGACGCAGAGTACTGTAGGTGAACGGATGATCTCTGCATGCGTGGTTCCCACCGTGAAGCATGGATGAGGAAGGTGTGATGGTGTGGGGGTGCTTTGTTGGTGACACTGTCTGTGATTTATTTAGAATTCAAGGCACACTTAACCAGCACGGCTACACAGAATTCTGCAGCAAGACGCCATCCCATCTGGTTTGCGTTAGTGGGACTATCATTTGTTTTTCAACAGGACAATGAACAAAACACACTCCAGGCTGTGTAAGGACTATTTGACAAGAGAGATAGTGATGGAGTGCTGCATCAGATGACCTGGCCCCACAATCACCCGACCCTCAACCCAATTGAGATGTTTGGGATGAGTTGGAACACAAAGCAAAGGATAAAAAGCCAACAAGTGCTCAGCATATGTGGGAACTCCTTCAAGACTGTTGGAAAAGCATTCCAGGTGAACCTGGTTGAGAGAATGCCAAGAGTGTCATTGCAAGATATTCCTCCAACAATGGGGCAATCACTCATCAGCTATTGCAATCAATACATGATGATTGATGAAGATTGATGCAGGGGTGTGGATAGGCTCATTTGAACAACCTATTTTAGGCCTTGATGTTATTATGCAACTTGACTCTATTTGAACATTTCTGAAGGAAGGTGACGTGGCAAATTAGACAACTGGAATCTCCAGTTCAGAACCTTGTTATTTGAAAAAAAAAGAAAAATGGTGTGAACTTTGTATATGGAACCAGTGTGCTTGACAGGTGTTGCCCACGTTGCCAAAACAACTCCCATCATCAGGAAGCTATAGACGCTCTAAGTAGCGGAGGCTCCCAACATCATCATACAACGTGGCACACCATGTAATCCAGATACTCTGATGCTTCCTCCAGATACCCCATGACTTGAACACCACTGTTGTGAGTTGGTTTTGGATCAGCTCTCTGATGGGTTTATTAGGGGGTCAGTCCGTTGGAAAACGCTGAGTTTATTTTCTACACAGACGGTTGAAGCATTGTGGAGGGGGGTGTGAGGAGGCAGGCTGGGCATTACTACAACGGACAATGTATATGTGACACGGCACTGTCACGTGTGCTCCCTTCTCAGCCTTTAGGTCACCAGGCTGCTCATTGTGGAACACATGTCACCATCGTTACGCGCATCAGTGCGGTAATGACACTCACCTGGACTCCATCACCTCCTTGATTACCTGCCCTATATATGCCACTCCTTTTGGTTCCTTCCCCAGCATCATTGTTTCTGCAATGTTCGAGTTTCTTGTTTTGTATTATGTTTTCATGTATTTATTAATGATTCACTCCCTGAACTGCTTCCGACTCCCAGAATGACGCCTCACCAAGGGAAGCATCAGGGAGTTACACAGGCGGAACCCAAGAAGCAGGACTTCAGATGAGGAAACAGGGATGAATGAACCAAGATATTTATTGTAACACAGGGAGATAGGGGAGTGCAGCATCCGGGGAAGCTTGGTATGAGTTGCAGAAAACGCGTGTGGAGACTAAGGTTGGAGTGAGCTGGGTAGAACTGGGTAAACAGGTCCGGAGGGGAATCCAAGCGTAGTGGTGGTGAGCCAAATCCAGAACAGCGTAGTAGGTGGTGGATGTGGAACGGGAGACAGGAGCCAGAGACAGAGCGGTATATAAGCTGAGATTACGATCTAAAATGTAAAATCTCTGAATGTGCTTTTAAACCCTGAGATAGGCACATTATGTGTCAGCTGGTTCATCATTTAAATAAAAAAACAGTTTCAATTAATCATTTTAACGATAAATCTATTTCTTGGTTTGCCTTAACATTTCAGTCTGAGCTCAGAAAACACTAAATTCATATTTATTCATCTTTGCAATGTTATTGAACAAATATTGTCCATGTGACGGGGTTGAGACTAGCGTTTGACAGGGTTGAATCACTGTTACCGGGTTGACGAGGACCTCGGTTTTCGCATATAAGCGTAGTTTAGTTTACTGATCAAAATCCCTCCAAGATTTTACCCCAAAACATGAAGGTGATCATATTCCACTACACCACTGACAAGAGTTTCCATGTTTCTTTTGAAGCATTTCGCTCCCTTCAGCCATTATTATGAGCCGTCCTCCCCTCGCAGCCTCCACTGGTGTCAACTTATTTAGAGTTGCAGTTTTATTCGCATAAACATGGCAGCTTCAAGATGAATTGTGTATACAAGATTCACTCATTTTAAAATAATCTACACATGTCCTTTGCATTAGGCCTATAGGTCTACATTTCCTCAGCGGAATGTTAATCAAAGCACTTCTGCTCCACTGATGGCCACATGTAACAGGCAGCCATGTTGGATCATGCAGAATGTTAATCAAAACACTTCTGCTCCACTGATGGCCACATAACAGGGCAGCATGTTTGATCATGCAGAATGTTAATCAAAGCACTCCGCTCCACTGATGGCAATGAACAGGGCAGCCATGTTGGATCATGCAGAATGTTAATCAAAACACTTCCGCTCCACTGATGGCCACTGTAACAGGGGCAGCCATGTTGGATCATGCAGAATGTTAATTCAAAACACTTCCGCTCCACTGATGGCCACATGTAACAGGGCAGCCATGTTGGATCATGCAATGTTAATCAAAGCACTCCTGCCCACTGATGGCCACATGTAACAGGGCAGCCATGTGGATCATGCAGAATGTTAATCAAAGCACTCCTGCTCTACTGATGGCACATGTAACAGGGCAGCCATGTTGGATCATGCAGAATGTTAATCAAACACTCCTGCTCCACTGATGGCCACATGTAACAGGGCAGCCATGTTGGATCATGCAGAATGTTAATCAACACTTCCTGCTCCACTGATGGTCACATGTACAGGGCAGCCATGTTGGATCATGCAGAATGTTAATCAAACACTCCTGCTCCACTGATGGCCACATGTAACAGGGCAGCCATGTTGGATCATGCAGAATGTTAATCAAAACACTTCTGCTCCACTGATGGCCCATGTAACAGGGCAGCCATGTTGGATCATGTGAGGAGGCACAAGCGGCATTCATTTGCAGTGGATCCAGGAAGAATCATACACACTATTTTAGATACACAAAGATGCCATTTACATTTGTATTTTAGATATTTAATGTGCAAGACGTAATGGCTAAATTAGTACAAATACATTCATTTATTTGAAAGGACAATTTTACAGTAATTCACTACATCATATAGACTAAACATTTATTTTAACCAGGGTCCATTTTGATGTAACACAATCACAACAAATAAATGTAATTGATCCTGGTTCAACAGACCCTGGCCTATATAGAAAGCTTTCCAGAACGTGACAACGGTATTTCAGAGTACATCCCAGTATTACATGACTATCCCACATCAATACAGATCATAAGAGAGCAGGAGTTAAACTGGTCAGACAAGTTGTAGGAGCATTTGGGGCCAAACCTACGGTTTGTTGTCTGGTTTATAGTGTTCTGTCTTTGTAAATTACACTCATTTATAACTAAGAGGGCACTATATGGGTCACATGCATATAGGCTAGGCTACAGTAAATACATTATATATCTCACCAGGAGGCTGGTGGCACCTTAATTGGGGATCACGGGACCATGGTAATAGCTGGAGTGAAATGAGTAGAATGGTATCAAAACCATTAGATCAATTCCTCCATTCCAGACATTATGAGCTGTGCTCCACTCAGCAGCTTCCTGTGATATTATGACACTTGCAATCCTACTGGTGCTCGAGTGGCTATTAAGAACTTTTGACCTGGTCAGCCAGACACATTGTATAATTGGAGTTAACGCTAAGTACGTTTACGTGATTAATGCATATTCTTGTATTGGTCCCAAAGACATTTCATCAGTTAAAGTAGAGACCACTTTTTCAAATGTTCTATATTCCCACCATCCTTCTTTCTATAATGCAGGCTACATGTGAAAGGATGGCTGCCATCGGACTAAGTCTCAATTTGTTGTCAGGGGCTGGTATTTAACGCCTGATGTTTTGGCCCTTGTAGAGCATCACTCCGCACAGCATGGCAACGGCTGCTACGATTACACCCAACCAAGCAACCCCATGTTTCATGTTGGTCCCTGAAAGACAGAAACACCTTTTTAACACAAAAATCTTGGTGAAACGAAAAACACCTGTTTTGCAGAGACTGCTATTTCCTGTTTGAAAGAATCCACTGTAGAGGTCTTCCTAAATGTGTAGTCATTAACAGACACTCTCTGTATCCAGAGCAACTTACAGTAGTGAGTGCATACATCTCATGTATTTTCTAATGGTCCCCGTGGGATTTGAACCCACAACCCCTGGCATTCACAAGTGTCACACTTTACCCACTGAGCTACGAGGACCATGGATAATAACTTCTGCAATTACTGTATCGTCAAACAACAAAGATCAGCATTTGATTTGTAGCTTATCTAAAGCTCCAGCCTTTCCTCTCAGGGTTAGCTTACCTGAGCTCTCTGACTCTTTCTCAGGCGCAAAGGACCTGGGAAATGTGTGTTTGGCCGTTTGCATGGCGGCCTCTCTCTTGGGTGGTGGTGACCAGCAGGCTGGGGGGAGGGGAGTTGACGCAGCCCTGGGCACACCGGGTGTTGGGGTTCCCAGCCTCACACAGGATCACTGAACAGCTGATGTACACCTATAGCCAGAGGGTTCAAAGGTCACTGAAACCTGCTGTAAGCCTATAGCCAGAGGGTTCAAAGGTCACTGAACAGCTGATGTACACCTATAGCCAGAGGGTCTAAAGGTCCATTGAACTTGAGAATGATATGCACCTTGAGTACGACCCTTGAATGATCCAGCAATCTGTCCCCATTTACCTGGTCATGCATTCCGATGAATTTGAAACGCTTCCATTCCGAACTGGAAATGCCTCTGTGACGGGGTGAGAAGATTTGAACCGTCTCGTCCACAATGCAGCTGGTAAAAACAGACAGGTAAAACCTAGAGTATAGTAAATATGTAAAGTACATAAGAGGCAGTAAAACCATCTTAGTTG
>NC_036857.1:935981-950651 GCF_002910315.2 Salvelinus sp. IW2-2015 | reverse complement strand
GGTAGCACGTGAAGGTCAATAGGTGGACTTGGGGACAGGCAGTAAGAAGGAGTAATATGCGCTCCGCTGGTAGTCCTTAGTTATGGTCTAGGGCAGGTTCCTCGTAGAGTACGTAGAAGATGAAAGAGATAATTATGATATGGTGAGCCTATAGTTTTCAAGTATGCGTTTCTAGGTATAGATAGGTTGGCTTGTGCATGCTACTTGCATTCTACTCTGTGCTGTGAAACAGTCTGTGTCCTCTTTTTTTATTTGGTGGTGAGTACATAAATATATGTGGTGTTTTTTCTCTGTAAAACATTAAAAAAATCGGACATGTTGGCTGGTATTGACAAATGTTTATCTTCAAATGCTGTATTGGACTTGTTAATGTTGTGAAAGTTAAATATTTTAAAAATAGATTTTGAATTTCGCGCCCTGCATTTGAGCTGGATTGTTGTCATAGGTGTACCGGCGTCGGGCTGCAGCACCATAACAGGTTAACAGGTGTGGCGATCTAAAAAGTTAATTTGTGCAATTTCTTTCCTTCGTAATGAAGTTTGAGCCATCAGTTGTGTTGTAACAAGGTTGGGGGGTATACAGAAGATAGCCCTTATTAGGTAAAAACGCAAGTCCATATTACGGCAAAAGCGAACAGCTCAAATAAGCAAAAATAAACTACAGTCCATCATTACTTTAAGACATCAAGGTCAGTCAATACGGAAAATGTTAAGAACTTTGAAGTTTCTTCAAGTGCAGTCGCAAAAACCATCAAGCGCTATGATGAAACTGACTCTCATAAGGACCGCTACAGGAATGGAATACCCAYYGTTACCTCTGCAGCAGAGAAGAAGTTKATTAGAGCTACCAGCCTCAGAAATTGCAGCCGAAATAAATGCTTCACAGAGTTCAAGTAACAGACACATCTCAACATCAACTGTTCAGAGGAGACTGCGTGGATCAGGCCTTCATGGTCAAATTGCTGCAAAGAATCCACTTCTAAAGGACACCTGTAAGAAGAGGAGACTTGCTTGGGCAAAGAAAGACGAGCAATGGACATCAGACCGGTGGAAATGTATCCTAAGGTCTGGAGTCCAAATTGGAGATTTTTGGTTCCAACCACCGTGTCAGTCACAACGTCAACAGTGAAGAGGCGACTCCGAGATGCTGGCCTTCTTGGCAGAGTTTCTCTGTCCAGTGTCTGTGTTCTTTTGCCCATCTTATTATTTTTTATTGGCCATCAGATGTGMCTTTTTCTTTGCAACTCTGCCTAGAAGGCCAGCATCCCGGAGTCGCCTCTTCACTGTTGACATTGAGACTGGTGTTTTGCGGGTACTATTTAKTGAAGCTGCCAGTTGAGGACTTGTGAGGCATCTGTATCTCAAAATAGACACTAATGTACTTGTCCTCTTGCTCAGTTGTGCACCGGGGCCTCCCACTCCTCTTTCTATTCTGGTTAGAGACAGTTTGTGCTGTTCTGTGAAGGGAGTAGTACACAGCGTTGTACAAGATCCTCAGTTTCTTGGCAATTTCTCGCATGGAATAGCCTTCATTTCTCAGAACAAGAATAGACTGACGGGTTTCAGAAGAAAGTACTTTGTTCCTGCCCATTTTGAGCCTGTAATCGAACCCACAAATGCTGATGCTCCAGATACTCAACTAGTCTAAAGAAGGCAGGTAGCCGGTAGCCAAGCAAGTAGCCTAGTGGTTAGAGCTTTGGACTAGTAACCGAAAGGTTGCAAGATCGAATCCCCGAGCTGACAAGGTAAAAATCTGTCATTCTGCCCCTGAACAAGGAAGATAACCCACTGTTCCTAGGCCGTCATTGAAAATAAGAATTTGCTCTTAACTGACTTGCCTAGTTAAATAAAGGTTCAATAAAAAGGCCAGTTTTATTGCTTCTTTAATCAGAACAACAGTTTTCAGCTGTGCTAACAATTGTAAAAGGGMTTTCTAATGATCAATTAGCCTTTTAAAATGATAAACTTGGATTAGCTAAAACAACATGCCATTGGAACACAGGAGTGATGGTTGCTGATACTGGGCCTCTGTACACCTATGTAGACATGTAAAAAATCTACCATTTCCAGCTACAATAGTATTTTACAACATTAACCATGTCTACACTGTATTTCTGATCAATTTGATGTTATTTTAATGGCCCAAAAATMTGCTTTTCTTTCAAAAACAAGGACATTTCTAAGTGACCCCAAGATTTTGAAAGGTAATGTCTATATATATTTTTTTAATCATTTGAATACATAAAAAAATATAGAATAAAAAAAGTTCCGTCCCCAAACGTGTTTGTGGGTGGTGTAAAATAAAATAGTTGCTATGGATGGGGCTCATTGTTGGGTTAATGGGTTAATGTGACATAGTGACCCCCATGTAAACTCTGTAGACTTCTGTATGCTCTTCTGTTCAACTCTAAAGTTTAATTAGAACAATGGATACCTTTATATTTGAGTCATTTCAGCAATTCATTCTACAGAGTTAATTAAARTCAGTAAAAAGTTTAATGAGAGGAGTATCTGTCAACACCACCACCTTTTAACAATAAATACAAATGCACAAAGGGAAACATCTTAAAAGTAAATGATTTACTCTCCTGTACCTTTTAAATGGTTCAGGATGTGTTCCATCTAGATTACAATTCCCTATACAAAACATTTTACAATGGCAGAGAGAGCCTCATTAAAGTCCTAACTGAAGAGCTTTTACATTTGTCAAGGAGAAGAGGGAGGCAGTACATCACGGAGTGTCAGCGGCATGCGCTGAAAACCCTCTCTGAAGTGGTCTAAGTGGAGACGGATGTTGTACTGAGGTAAAATGTCAAGTGCTCGTCAGAGGCAAAATGTTCCCCAAGCTGTCAAATATCCAACCAACCTGGCTCTAATCCTAGTGACAACCAACACCTCCCTCTACAGGTAGCACCAGGAGATGTTGGATTGTCTAAACAAATGCTTCCAAGTACTTAAAATCATGCAATGCCCGTAGCAGGTGAAACAATGATGAAACAATGAAATATTTGCTGCAGGTACAGTACCAGTCAAAAGTTTGGACACACCAAACTCTTTCAAGGGTTTTTCTTTATTTGTACTATTTTCTACATTGTAGAATAATAGTTAAGACAAACAACTATTGAACAACACATATGGAATCATGTAGTAACCAAAGAAGTGTTAAACAAATCAAAATCTATTTTCTAATTTTAGATTCTTRGAAGTAGCCCCCCTTCGCCTTGATGACAGCTTTGCACTCTTGCCATTCTCTCAACCAGCTTCATGAGGAATGCTTTTCCAACATTCTTGAAGGAGTTCCCACATATGCTGAGCACTTGTTAACTGCTTTTCCTTCTCTCTGCGGTCCATCTCATCCCAAAACAACTCGATTGGGTTGAGGTCGGGTGATTGTGGAGGCCAGGTCATCTGATGCAGCACTCCATCACTCTCCTTCTTGGTCAAATAGCCATTACACAACCTGGAGGTGTGTTGGGTCATTGTCCTGTTGAAAAACAAATGATAGTGGGACTAAGCGCATACCAGTTGGGATGGCGTATCGCTACAGAATGCTGTGGTAGCCATGCTGGTTAAGTGTGCCTTGAATTCTAAATAAATAAATAAATAGGATCCCAGACAGTGTCACCAACAAAGCCCCCCACACCATCACACCACCTCCTCCATGCTTCACGGTGGGAAAACACACGTGGAGATCATCCATTCACACTACTCTGCTGCGTCTCACAAAGACACAGCGGCTGGAACCAAAAATCGCAAATTTGGACTCCTCAGACCAAAGTACAGATTTCCACCGGTCTAATGTCCATTGCTCGTGTTTCTTGGCCCAAGCAAGTCCTTTCTTCTTATTGGTGTCTTTAGTAGTGGTTTCTTTGCAGCAATTCACTAGGAAGGCCTGATTCACGCATTCTCCTCTGAACAGTTGAAGTTGAGATGTGTCTGTTACTAAGGTGCAGTTAACTCTAATGAACTTATCCTCTGTGGCCGAGGCAACTCTGGGTCTTCCTTTCCTGTGGCGGCTCCTCATGAGTGACAGTTTCAGCTCAGTGCTTGAGGTTTTGCGATTTATGACATTTTCCAGATTAAGAACATGAAGGTCAGGTCAAAGTAAGGATGGACTGTCGTTTCTCTTTGGCTTATTTGAAGCTGTCTTCCATAATATGGACTCGTAATTTACCAAATAGGGCTATCTTGTGTATACCATGCCTACCTTGTTACAACAAACTGATTGGCTCAAACGCATTAAGGAGGAAGAATTCCACAAATTTCACTTAACAAGGCACACCTGTTAATGGAAATGCATTCCAGGTGACTACCTCATGGAAGCTGGTTGAGAGAACACGCAAAGGTGTGTAAAGCTGTCATCAACAGCCAAGGGGCGTACTTTTGAAGATTCTCAAATATAAAATATATATTTGGATTTGTTTAAGACTTTATTTTGGTTACTACATAGTTCCCATATGTTGTATTTCCTAGTTTTGCTTCACTATTAACTCTACAATGTAGAAAATAGACAAATAAAGACAAATCCTGGAATGAGTAGGTGTGTCCAAACTTTGACTGGTATTGTATATTAATATCAAATTTTCCACATCTGTGACATGTGAATGAGAGATAGGAAGTACAGTATCTCATTACCATGCTGCCAAATAAAACAGTACAATGGTTTTCAAAAACAAGGAGGACTAAGAATTCTCAGATTTTTGTTATACTTTCCTGCAAAAGCTTTCCTCAACCCGCTTCACCAATTCACTAAAAAGTAATATTTACCTCAAACTGAAAATCCATCGTGGAAGCCAAGCCAGGGGCTAATTCAGAAGCTAGCCTGAAGCTAACCAGTAGCTACTCCGATAGCTAGCCAGAAGCTAATCTGTAGCTGCCCGAAATTAGCCGGTTTGCTGGCTAGCGTTGGTTTTCAGCTGCCCTCGTGTTGTGGTCATCAGCTATTCCTTAGCTCGATAATCTACCGGCACTTTTGTGCAACGCGACTCGGACCGGAGCATTCCGGGACTTTTCTTCTCTCAGTTTCCCCGGATTCCAGCCGCAGGCTTGGTCACGCACCTTGACTTTCGCGCTAGCTATGGCAAACCGTGTGACGATTGGCTTACGTCGACCCGGAGCAAACTCAAATCATCCTGGAGCTAGCCAGCTGGGAGTCATCACCATCGCGGACACGTTTCTTTTGTGCTGCTGCAGATACGGAACCCCACCGGCCTTCACGTCCTGACTGCCGACGTTATCTGCCCGAGGGATTTATCCAGCTGGCACCTCCGTCCGCGACGTTACTGAACGCTCACCTGAGGCGCTAATCGTTAGCTGTTTATCGGCTGCACCTGAAAGCATCGGACAACTATTATTTATTTTTATTTTTATTTTAATTTTATTTTTTTTCTCCTGTGTCACTATATCTATTGCAATTTGGATTGATCCCCTCTTCACACCGGAACCGCACACACGGAACCCCACTAACTGTACGACGGAAACGCACGAGGTATCTAACAAACAGACCTCCATCCCATGCTGCTACCGGCAGCCACATACCCGGCCAGCGTCGGATCGCCACGACCCAACCAACCTCTACTCACTGGACCCTTATTGATCACCCGATTAAGCATGCCTCCTTAATGTAAATATGCCTTGTCCATTGCTGTTCTGGTTAATGTTTATTGGCTTATTTTCACTGTAGAGATTCTAGCCCTGTTCACTATACCATATCCAACCTCTCAGTTCACACCCAACATATGCGATGACATCACCTGGTTTCAATGAGGTTTTCTAGAGACAATATCTCTCTCATCATCACTCAATACCTAGGTCTACCTCCACTGTATTCACATCCTACCATAACCTTTGTGTCTGTACATTATTCCTTTAACTAATTTATCGCCCCCAGAAACCTCCTGCTACTCTCTGCTCCAGTAGCTCTAGGCGACAAGCTCATAATGCTTTAAGCCGTACCCTTATCTACTCCCTCGTGTCGCTCTGGTGATGTAGAGTTGAATCCAGGCCCTGCAGTACCTGGCTCCACTCTATTCCTCAGGCGCTCTCTTTTGATGACTTCTGTAACCGGAAATAGCCTTGGCTTCATGCATGTCTCGCCCCTTGTAGTGCGGCCTGCTGTTTATGTAGTCACGGTACACTGTGTTCATGTAGTACCTGTGTAATCACTGTGTATCGCTCGTCACTGTCTGTGATTACACTATATTCTGTGTTATGTAGTCACTGTCGTACATGGCTGTAGTTATGTAGTCCACTGTGTGACGCACTGTATTTGTACTCGTAACTTGTGTACATGCTGTGTTATGTAGTCACTGGTAACACTGTGTTATGTGTCACTGTGTAATGCTGTATTATGATAGTCACTGGTTTACACAATATCTGAGTCGTATGGTTTTCGGTTTCCCCTGGGTTTCAACATTGACATAGAAGGGAAATGAGATCAAATTGACTTTAACTGGCATCAGTAGGGAATCATCAGGGATTCTAGCCTAATCCTCAAGTCTCAAAGGGTTAGGACAGCTCTCTCTCTCTCTCCTCTCTGCTCTCTCTCTCTCTCTCTCTCTCTCTTCTCTCTCTCTCTCTCTCTCTCTCTCTCCCTCCTTTCTCTCTCTCTTCTCTCTCTCTCTCCTCTCTCTCTCTCTCTCCCTCTCTCTCTCTACTCAGTGTATCATTTCAGGGCTTTCCTCTTCCGCTCTCGGTACAGGGATGCCTTAAGACTGAAGCAGAGTGTTTTTCGCCCTCCTGGTTTGGGTGATGATAGTTGATTGACAGGGCCTGTGGGGTAAACCCATATGATATGTGTCTGAGTGATGTGGAGGAGGAGAGGATGTGTCTGTCTTCCAGGCAGCAGGTGCATTCCAACTGCACTACTTTGACTAGGGCACAGAGGGCTTATTTTGGGTTCCCCGCATCCTCCTACTTGTTATGGGAACTCTTTTCATCATGTCTTCCCCCCTCAGGGGGTTGTTGTCTACCTTTGTCAGGTGGGAGGAGGGAAATAACTCACCCCAAAAGTTTGGGAAACTCATTCAATTATATCTCTATTTCCTCTGATAGAAACTTCATTCTGCACTCACAAATTCATTTTCCATTAAATTGTGAATTGTTAAAGTCTGTCATCCCTTTTTGTGAAGTGCACTTACTGAGTATTTTGTTCACATCGTGTTGCAGCAGTAGGTTTTGCAGCAGTAAGTGTCTTTATGTCTAACACAAGTTCAATTTAAACTTCACATTCATTGTAATTACTAAGGAGTCTGTTCCAATCGTATATGCCATTTTATTTTCAAAGTATGTAATTAGCTAATGTGATTTTTAAACCTCCTCATCTTTTTTCCTAAAAATGTTAAATTCTCTTGATAAGATGATTGGTTTGGTTTTAATTCCATCTCCCTTTAAATGCTCTTTTGAAACCTTTTCATGTGCGTTCACTCAAACATTTGTCTCGAGGGTGTTATGTGAACTGCTCTGGCTAAGATCAATTTAATTATCAGTTACCAAATGCGTAAAGAACTTTAATGGTCAGTTTCACTGCTATAGAAACCAAACTCACAGAGTGTTTTAAGAGTTCAGCTCTCAGGCATTTTAAAGGGGCAATCTAGAATTGATTTGTACATCCATTTTTATTTTTTTTACTTTTATTATTATTGAAGAATATAACTTATAAATGCCTCATGAGCTTAGTTCAGCGGTCTTACTCCGTCACAATCCAAAAATCTAATTTATCCAGCCCCATCACTCAGCAGTTTACCAAACAGGAAGCGGCATTGTTGTTGTTTGAATCTCAGATTGCCCCTTTAAATTCTACAAACTCATTCTATTGAAGCTTTTTGAGAATTCCAGAATCCTGCTCTGAAGGACACTGGGGGAGATGCAGGGAAAGTAGATATATGAACTAACACACACTAACACACACACAGATATGCACACACACACACATTCCTCATCCTTGGGTGTGTTTTCTTTTTCAGGACAATCAAGGCAGAGGTGTACGACTGGGACAGAGATGGAAGGTAAGGAAGCTACAGACACACAAACCCTCCCCCACACACCCCCCCACACAATAATGTTTCCACTTGATTAGTTTCCAGACGAGAAATTATTTATGCATGAAGGGCAGAAGTATGATTTGTGTTAGGACATTCCTTATCACGTTTTACAAGATAAAGCACCACGACAACACTCTCATGTTTCACTACTACAACACTGTTATGTTTCACTACTACAACACTGTCATGTGTTTCACTACTACAACACTGTAATGTGTTTCACTACTACAACACTCTCATGTTTCCACTACTACAACGCGTAATGTGTTTCACTACTACAACACTGTTATGTGTTTCACTACTACAACACTGTCATGTTTCACTACTACAACACTGTCATGTTGTTTCACTACTACAACACTGTCATGTGTTTCACTACTACAACACTGTTATGTTTTACTACTACAACACTCTCATGTTTCACTACTACAACACTGTCATGTGTTTCACTACTACAGCACTGTCATGTTTCACTACTACAACACTGTTATGTTTCACTACTACAACACTCTCATGTTTCACTACTACAACACTGTCATGTGTTTCACTACTACAACACTGTTATGTTTTCACTACTACAGCACTGTTATGTGTTTCACTACTACAACACTGTTATGTTTCACTACTACAACACTCTCATGTTTCACTACTACAACACTGTTATGTGTTTCACTACTACAACACTCTCATGTTTCACTACTACACACTCTGTCATGTGTTTCACTACTACAACACTGTTATGTTTCACTACTACAACACTGTTATGTGTTTCACTACTACAGCACTGTCATGTGTTCACTACTACAACACTGTTATGTTTCACTACTACAACACTTCATGTGTTTCACTACTACAGCACTGTCATGTTTCACTACTACAACACTGTTATGTTTCACTACTACAGCACTGTTATGTGTTCACTACTACAACACTGTTATGTTTCACTACTACAACACTGTTATGTGTTTCACTACTACAACACTCTCATGTTTCACTACTACAACACTGTCATGTGTTTCACTACTACAGCACTGTCATGTGTTTCACTACTACAACACTGTTATGTTTCACTACTACAACACTGTTATGTTTCACTACTACAACACTGTTATGTGTTCACTACTACAACACTCTCATGTTTCACTACTACAACACTGTCATGTGTTTCACTACTACAACACTGTTATGTTTCACTACTACAGCACTGTTATGTGTTTCACTACTACAACACTGTTATGTGTTTCACTAACTACAACACTGTTATGTGTTTCACTACTACAACACTGTCATGTTTCACTACTACAACACTGTCATGTGTTTCACTACTACAACACTGTTATGTGTTTCACTACTACAACACTGTATGTTTCACTACTAAACACTGTTATGTTGTTCACTACTAACACACTGTATGTGTTTCACTAACAACACTGGTATGTGTTCACTACTACAACACTCTCATGTTTCACTACTACAACACTGTTCATGGTGTTTCACTACTACAACACATGGTATGTGTTTCACTACTACAACACTGGTATGTGTTTCACTACTACAACACTCTCATGTTTCACTACTACAACACTGGTATGTGTTTCACTACTAACACCTCTCATGTTTCACTACTACAACACTCATGTTTCACTACTACAACACTGTCATGTTTCACTACTACAACACTGTCATGTGTTTCACTACTACAACACTGTTATGTTTCACTACTACAACACTGTTATGTGTTTCACTACTACAACACTGTATGTGTTTCACTACTACAACACTGTATGGTTTCACTACTACAACACTTATGTTTCACTACTACAACACTGTTATGTTTCACTACTACAACACTGTTATGTTTTCACTACACAACACTGTATGTTCACTACTTCAACACTCTCATATTTCAGTACTACAACACTGGTATGTGTTTCACTACTTCAACACTGGTATGTGTTTCACTACTACAACATGTTATGTTTCACTACTACAACACTGTTATGTGTTTCACTACTTCAACACTGTCATGTTTCACTACTTCAACACTCTCATATTTCAGTACTAACAGGTATTGTTTCACTACTACAACACTGGTATGTGTTTCACTACTACAACACTGTTATGTGTTTCACTACTACAACACTGTCAATGTTTTTTCACTACTACAACACTGTTATGTTTCACTACTACAACACTGTCATGTTGTTTTCACTACTACAACACTGTCATGTTTCACTACTACAACACTGTCATGTTTCACTACTAAACACGTTGTTTCACTACTACAACAACTGTTATGTTTCCCTACTACAACACTGTTATGTGTTTCACTACTACAACACTCTCATGTTCACTACTACAACACTGTTATGTTTTCACTACTACAACACTGTCATGTTTTCACTACTACAACACTGTCATGTTTCACTACTACAACACTGTTATGTGTTTCAACTACACTATTTCACTACTAACAGACACTCTCATGTTTCACTACTACAACACTGCTATATGTGTCAGCAGCTTAATTCCTGCTCTTTTGAGGCAAATACACAATACATCCATCATATTTCTAAATTTCTACCCCCCAGAGGGAATGTCTATGTACACAGTCTGACATTTTGTTGTTGTGATGTACTTTACCTTCCAGCCATGACTTCATCGGTGAATTCACCACCAGCTACCGAGACCTGTCCCGGGGCCAGAGCCAGTTCAATGTGTACGAGGTGAGTGGAGAGGAAGGGAGGGTGGGTGGGAGGCAGGGCACTCACCCAATTTGTCTCCCAAAGGCATACAGATAAAACAGAGAATAACATAATAAACCAAAGAAACATATCAAATAGACCACAGGCCCATAATATCTCTGCAACCCAGTTAGGAGACGTACAGTACATTACAGTACTACAATATTAGCATTAGCGCCAGTGTCTACTCAACCTTATGCTAGCATTAGCATAACTTCCCCTGGTTCACACTGAACCCCACTGAGTTTGGCTGAGTTTGGCAACCTGGACATCATAGTGGATGATGTAAGGGATTAGAAGGAGATGAAAAGTTATAGTGCAGTGCTAGAGGGCCAGGCCTAGATTATACTTCTCTCCCATGGGTATTATGCATACTTAGGTTACGTATTATGTAACCTACATAGTGCACTACTTTTGAACAGATCCTTATTGGCCCAGGTCAAAAGTAGTGCCCTATATAGGGAATAGGGTACTGTACAGTGAAGTGAAYATAAGGATAATAGTCCTTGGCCCTCTGAGTCTACTGCTGATCCCTGATAATTAAAACTGTTGGCNAGTCTACTGCTGATCCCTGATAATTAAAACTGTTGGCACGTTACATTAAGTACTGACATTGGAAAGGGGAAATGGGGGATACCTAGTCAGTTGTACAACTGAATGCTTTATACTGAAATGTTTCTTCCCCCATTTAACCCACAACCCTCTGAATCAGAGAGGTGCGGGGGGCTGCCATAATCGGCATTCACGTCTTCGGCTCCAGGGGAACAGTGGGTTAACTGCCTTGCTCAGGGGGCAGAACGACAGATTTTTACTTTGTCAGTTCGGGGATTCGATCCAACAACCTTTCGGTTACTGGCCCAACGCTCTAACCACTAGGGGAAGGGAGCGAGAGAATGACCGTACGACACACCACATATTCACCTTGCACACCCTAATTGACAAAGAAACAAACCAAGGTCTTCTCATACTTTTTTGATTTCAAAAAAGCTTTTCACTTATTTTGTCATGAGGGTCTGCTTTACAAATTGATGGAAAGTGGTGTTGGGGGGGAAAACATACAACATTATAAAATCTATGTACACAAACAACAAGTGGTGCAGTTAAAATTGGCAAAAAACATAAATTTCTTTCCACAGGGCCATGGGTTGAGACAGGGATCCAGCTTAAGCCCCACCCTCTTCAACATATATATCAATGAATTGGCAAGGGCACTAGAACAGTCTGCAGCACCCGGTCTCACCCTACTAGAATCTGAAGTCAAATGTCTACTGTWTGCTGATGATCTGGTGCTTCTGTCCCCAACCAAGGAGGGCCTATAGCAGCACCTAGATCTTCTGCACAAATTCTGTCAAACCTGGGCCCTGACAGTAAATCTCAGTAGGACAAAAAATAATGGTGTTCCAAAAATGGTCCAGTTGCCAGGACCACAAATAAAAAAATACCATCTAGACACCGTTGCCGTTGAGCACACAAAAAACGATACTACCTGAGCCTAAACATCAGCGCCACAGGTAACTTCCACAAAGCTGTGAACAATCTGAGAGACAAGGCAAGAAGGGCCTTCTACGCCATCAAAAGGAACAAAAAAATTGACATACCATCTAAGATCTGGCAAATAATACTTTAATCAGTTATAGAAACCATTGTGAGGTCTGCTCACCAACCAAGAATTCACAAAATGGGACAAACACCAAATTGAGATTCTACATGTAGAATTCTGCAAAAATATCCTCTGTGTACAACGTAAAACCCCAAATAATGCATGCAGAGCAGAATTTGGCCAATACCCGCTATTTATCAAAATCCAGAAAATATCCGTTAAATTCTACAACCACCTAAAAGGAAGTGATTCCCAAACATTCCATAACAAAGCTCTGTTCACAAACACAAACAGACCCCACAGAGCCCCAGGACAGCAACACAATTAGACCCAACCAAATCATGAGAAAACAACTAGATAAATACTTGACACATTGGAAGGAATCAACAAAAAACAGTTACAACACTGTATAGAGCCATAATATGACATTTGAAATGTCTTTATTCTTTTCAAACTTTGGTGAGTGTAATGTCTACTGTCATTTTTATTTTTAATATTATCTATTTCACTTATTATGGCAAACTAAATATATGTTTCCCATAGAGAGAGAGAGAGAGAGAGAGAGAGAGAGAGAGAGAGAGAGAGAGAGAGACCTGTGTTGTATGGTTTGACCCAGCTACTGAGTGATTAAGTCTGTAGGGGGAGATGAGAGGGGAAGCCTGGGTGTTTTACCAGGCCAGGAAAAGAACCCTGTCAGAACCGTGACAGACAGGCTAGAGATGCCTGGGGGAGAACCACAACACCGTGACAGAGAGGGTAGAGAGGCCTGGGGGAGAACCACAACACCGTGACAGAGAGGATAGAGATGCCTGGGGGAGAACCACAACACCGTGACAGAGAGGGTAGAGAGGCCTGGNCCAGGTAAGTTGACTGAGAACACGTTCTCATTTGCAGCAACGACCTGGGGAATAGTTACAGGGGACAGGAGGGGGATGAATGAGCCAATTGTAAACTGGGGATTATTAGGTGACCGTGATGGTTTGAGGGCCAGATTGGGAATTTAGCCAGGACACTGGGGTTAACACCCCTACTCTTACGATAAGTGCCATGGGATCTTTAATGACCTCAGAGAGTCAGGACACCCATTTAACATCCCATCCGAAAGACAGCACCCGACACAGGGCAGTGTACCCACTGCCCTGGGGCATTGCGATATTTAAAACTCCTACTGGCCCTCCAACACCACTTCCAGCAGCATCTGGTCTCCCATCCAGGGACTGACCAGGACCAACCCTGCTTAGCTTCAGAAGCAAGCCAGCAGAGGTATGCAGGGTGGTATACTGCTGACTTAAGATCTGGCAAAAAATACTTTAATCAGTTATAGAAACCATTGTGAGGTCTGCTCACCAACCAAGAATTCACAAAATGGGACAAACACCAAATTGAGATTCTGCATGCAGAATTCTGCAAAAATATCCTCTGTGTACAACGTAAAACCCCAAATAATGCATGCAGAGCAGAATTTGGCCAATACCCGCTATTTATCGAAATCCAAAAAATATCCGTTAAATTCTACAACCACCTAAAAGGAAGTGATTCCCAAACATTCCATAACAAAGCTCTGTTCACAAACACAAACAGACCCACAGAGCCCCAGGACAGCAACACAATTAGACCGAACCAAATCATGAGAAAACAACTAGATAAATACTTGACACATTGGAAGGAATCAACAAAAAACGGAGCACACTAGAATGCTATTTGGCCCTAAACAGAGAGTTTCACAGTGGCAGAATACCTGACCACTGTGACTGACCCAAAATGAAGGGAAGCTTTGACTATGTACAGACTCAGTGAGCATAGCCTTGCTATTGAGAAAGGCCGCCGTACGCAGACATGGCTCTCAAGAGAAGACAGGCTATGTGCACACTGCCCACAAAATGAGGTGGAAACTGAGCTGCACTTCCTAAATACCTGCCAAATGTATGACCATATTAGAGACTCATATTTCCCTCAGATTACACAGATCCACAAAGAATTAGAAAACAAACCCAACATTGATAAACTCCCATAACTATTGGGTGAAATACCACCGTTTGCCATCACAGCAGCAAGATTTGTGACCTGTTGCCACAAGAAAAGGGCAACCGTTTACAAACTCCATTGTAAATACAACCCATATTTATGTTTACTTTCCCTTTGGTACTTTAACTATTTGCACATCGTTACAACACTGTACAGAGCCATAATATGACATTTGAAATGTCTTTATTCTTTTCGAACTTTGGTGAGTGTAATGTCTACTGTTATTTATTTTTTTATATATTATTTATTTCACTTATTAT
>NC_036857.1:896861-930437 GCF_002910315.2 Salvelinus sp. IW2-2015 | reverse complement strand
CGATATCGGCGAAGATAAATATAGTTTCCAGAAAGGGTGCCAATAAAGCACCCTTAAATTGAAGAGAGAGAGAGATACAGAGAGAGAGAGAGAGAGCGAGACAGAGAGAGAGAGAAGAAGAAAGAAGAGAGAGAATAGAGGAGAAAGAGAGAAAGAGAGAAGACAGAGAAAGAGAGAGGAGAAAAGAAAGACGAAGAGAGAGAGAGAAGACAAACACCGGTTGATATGTAGACCCAAGCTACTGAGTGATAAGTCTGTAAGCGGGAGATGAGAGGGAAGAAGACTGGTGTTTCCAGCCAGGAAAGGGAACTGTCCAGAGACCGTGACAACAGGCTAGAGTGCGGCCAGCGAGAACGGTACAACACTTCTTGACAGACGAGATAGAGAATCGCCCTGAAGAGAACCACAAAACACTTGTGACAAAAGGAATAGAGGATGTTCCTAGGGAGAACCATCAAACACCGTGACAGAGAGGATAGCAGAGCCGGGAGAACCCATGGTTAGCAGATGTTATTGGTCACATACACATGGTTAGCAGATGTTATTGGTCACATACACATGGTTAGCAGATGTTATTGCGAGTGTAGAGGAAATGCTTATGCTTCTAGATCCAACAGTGCAGCAGTATCTAACAGGTAATATCTAACAAGTCCACAACAAAACCTAATATCTAACAATTCCACAACAAAACCTAATACACACAATCTAGTAAAGGAATGGGATGAGAATATATAAGTATAAAATATATGGATGAGCAGTGACAGAGAGGCTAAGATGCAATAGATAGTAAAGGTTATATAGTGAAGGACACAGTATACAGTATATACATATGAGATGAGTAATGTGAGATATGTAAACATTCTTAAAGTGGCATTATTAAAGTGACTAGTGTTCCATTTATTAAAGTGGCCAATGATATCAATTCTGTATGTAGGCAGCCACCTCTCTGTGCAAGTGGTGGCTGTTTAACAGTCTGATGGCCTTGAGATAGAAGCTGTTTTCCAATCTCTCTGTCCCAGCTCTGATGCACCTGTACTGACCTCGCCTTCTGGATGGAAGCGGGGTGAACATGCAGTGGCTCGGGTGGTTATTGTCCTTGATTATCTTTTTGGCCTTCCTGTGACATCGGGTGTTGTAGGTGTCCTGGAGGGCAGGTAGTTTGCCCCCGGTGATGCGTTGTGCAGACCTCACTACCCTCTGGAGAGCCCTGCGGTTGTGGGCGGAGCAGTTGCTGTACCAGGCGGTGATACAGCCCGACAGGATGTTCTCAATTGTGCATCTGTAAAAGTTAGTGAGGGTTTTTGGTGACAAGCCACATTTTTCCTGCCTCCTGAGGTTGAAGAGGCGCTGTTGCTCCTTCTTCACTACGCTGTCTGTGTAGGTGGACCATTTCAGTTTGTCGGTGATATGTACACCGAGGAACTTAAAATGTTCCACCTTCTCCACTGCTGTCCTGTCGATGTGGATAGGGGGATGCTCCCTTTGCTGTTTCCTGAAGTCCACAATCATCTCCTTTGTTTTGTTGACGTTGAGTGTGAGGTTATTTTCCTGACACCACACTCCGAGGGGCCCTCACCTCCTCCTTGTAGGCCGTCTCGTCGTTGTTGGTAGTCAAGCCTACCAATGTAGTGTCGTCTGCAAACTTGATGATTGAGTTGTAGGCGTGCATGGCCTCGCAGTTGTGGGTGAACAGGGAATACAGGAGAGGGCTGAGAACGCGCCCTTGTGGGGCCCCAGTGTTAAGGATCAGCGGAGTGGAGATGTTGTTTCCTACCTTCACCACCTGGTGGTGTGTTGTCCTATCAGTGTCCTATCCTGTTGTCCAATCAGTGACTGAGTTGCTGCTTCTTCAGTCCTCCTCCACATGTCCTGTTGTCCAATCAGTGACTGAGTTACTGCTTCTTCAGTCCTCCTCCACATGTCCTGTTGTCCAATCAGTGACTGAGTTGCTGCTTCTTCAGTCCTCCTCCACATGTCCTGTTGTCCTATCAGTGACTGAGTTGCTACTTCTTCAGTCCTCCTCCACAGGTCCCGTTGTCCTACAGTTGCAGTGACTGAGTGGCTGCCATGCCCAGCCAGTGGCTGATGTTTAGGAGACAGTGAATTGTTATTATTTCCTGGGCAAACACACACAGTTTGGGATGCAGAGCCTCAATAGGATGACTGTGGCTGGATGATTAAAATCACAGAGCAAGTCATCAATCATGTTGCTCTCATAACTCATTGAGATGGATGGATCTGTGTGTGTGTGTGTGTGTGTGTGTGTGTGTGTGTGGTGTGCGTGGCGTGCGTGCGTGCGTGCGTGCGTGCGTGCGTGCGTGCGTGCGTGCGTGCGTGCGTGCGGCGTGCGTGCGTGCGTGCGCGTGCGTGTGCCGCTCTGATATCAAAACAAACTACTATCTACCTAGATTAATCATTCCTGGGTGGCAGTCAGTTGGTTTTGTTAGCCTTTGGGCCCTGGGGCTAACGATTAATGTGTTTAATATTTCAATATGTAATTTGGGTTTATGTTGATTACTAATGTGGTTGGTGATTATTATTAAATTGGTAAATAAATTGTTTTGTTGTTGATTACCTAAGTGAATTGACAGTGTGGTGGGTAAGCGACCTTCAGAAAAGAAAACTGTTTTGAATGTCTTTTTTTACCCTGGTGACACTACTGTTGAGAACAATTGTTTAATTTGGTAAATACATCATGTTTGTGTTGATTACCTAAGTGGTGAAAATAACCCGTGGGTAACTGTTTTGAATGTCATCTTTACCCAGGTGACTTTGCTGTCGTTCACGGTGGAGTCAGAACATACGTTCCTGGACTACATCAAAGGAGGGTGAGTTGGTCCAAAAGTATACATTACAGTATTTCAATATTCAGAAACATGGCAACATTGGAAACTAGGCTCAAGTCTCTACAACTTCCACTGTCCTTCAAAATCATTGCAGAATCTACAATTCACTTTTTATTTTACTAGGCAAGTCAGTTAAGAACAAATTCTCATTTACAAAGTACGATTGTGTCTGTTAAGGGATGTGGTCAGTTAACAGATTGAGCCAATGCAGTATGGAKATCCTTGTTCTATCTTTCCAGTTTTGTAATATCCTTTTTTTTTTATTGTGAGGGAAAGTAATACAAAACAAATCATGTTTTACTGTCACATACACCGGATAGGCGCAGTAAAATGTGTTGTTTTACAGAGTCAGTCATAGTAGTGTGACGCCCCTGGAGCAAATAGAACATTTCTGTATTGAGGTGGGTATTTGTTATGGACAGATCACCAAGGAGGGAGAGGGAGGGGAGACAGGGATGCTGAGGCCAAGGATATCGAACAGCTTGTTCATGACCCCCAACCAGAATAATTGTACGCATGTCCACAAGGAATGATAGTAGTTGTCTGTTTGATTTGGGCCAGTGTTTACACATTGGTTTCTGAGAAACACATGAGATGTAATTTGTGATTGGTGATATGTGAAAAAATATTGATGATAAGTGGCATGTGATCAAAGATAAAATGATATGTATAAGACCCTAAATGAAACCTATTACTGTTTTCAGTATGTCTTTATGTGTGTCTCAAATGGCACGATAATCCCTATATAGTGCACTGGTCAAAAATGTACTTCCTCCTGTTCTGTTGTGGCTGCCTATCTGTCGGAGACACCCTATTCCCTTTATATTGCACTACACCCTACGGGCACTGGTCAAAAGTAGTGCACTACTACCCTATGGGACCTGGTCAAAAGTAGTGCACTACTACCCTATGGGACCTGGTCAAAAGTAGTGCACTACATAGGGAATAGGGTGCCATTTGGGATGCCACCCACTGTAATGCTCTGCCTGTCTGTCAGACACAGACACACCTTGAGAGTTGTTTTACAGAGAGGAGAGCAGCCTCTCCACCACCACTCAACGCCCACTGATGATTGTGATTGATTATTTACGTTATAGCTAGCACCTCTGCTCCTGACGCCTAGCTGCTGTTAGATTCACATAAAGCAGCCAGTGACATGAGGTTGCAATGTTTATGCAGTAGCTTGTTTCAGCAAGTGTCAACAAAGTTTAATTACGTTGTTGAGGGGCCATGTTATCGCAGAAACCCGACTCAACCGCACAAATGCCTGGCAGTCCCGTCTTCAGTCAGCTGTTCGTTCCCTAATACAATTCGTTCCCTAATACAATTTTTGTACGGTTATGACAATTATTTTATTTTCATGACGGTCTTCATACATAACCATCGGTTACACGATTATGCGGTAATTGTGCCAGCCCCACCCTGTAGTAAACAATCAATAAAATGGGCTTAGAACCTCTAACCCGGCCAATTTGATTGGTAAACTCATGGGTACACTCTCAATGGCTGCCTGGTATTGTGATGCAATCATTTCCATGGTAATGTAGAATGTTCATTCAAATKATACTAACTGATGTGGCTCATGCAATGGATTGTATTTTTTGTAATGTCAGTTGAGTTGAATCAACAAATCACAGCACATATTGATGGGTACACTTCCTGCTTTTACGTCCTGCTTTTACTTCCTGCTTTTATTTCCTGCTTTTCTCCTATGAGTACACTTACAATGGCTACCAGTCCATGTTTCAACTAGATAGCACAGGCCTATTGTAAAAATGTATGAAAACAAAAATGAGCATTTTCGTCTTAATTTAAGGTTAGGATTAGGTTTTAGGTAAGCAGTGTGGTTAGGGTTAAGGTTAGGTTTAAAATTTCATTTTAAAAAGAGAAATTGTAAAAATAGGCAGGGTTATTGGCTTTGTGGCTGTTTTAACTAGTGACAACTCGCCAGTCCACACATCATACTCTCATTTGACTTGAATGGGATGCCCGTTCTATTCATTCCATTTCTATGGCAGCACATGCAGTCAGGAGTGGAGGAAAGGAGAAAATGTGCAACACCCCAAAAGTGTGCATCCAAATTATTAATTATTTTAACGTTTTTTTTGTGTGTGTTTTTTTGCTATTCGAACGGAGACCACAGTCATTTGGCTTGCCAATTATCATGATCYAACATTTCATGATCGTCACAGCCCTGATTCCCATTTCTAAAACCACCGGTCTTCCTGCTATTGGTTTGATTGATAGAATTCYCCACTGGGTGGAGAGAGTCTCTGCCGAAGGAGACAAGGTGGTCTGCCTCTTACTGTCAACCCATGACAGAACATGTATCAATTAAGATGAATGACCATGAAATATGGAGTAAGGAGTATGGAGTGTGACGACTGTATAAAATATGAAGTGGGTTTTAGGCCTTTAATGGGAAGCTCCAACCTGCCACATACTCTATATGAAAACGCTTCCTTCCAGTGGATCTGTGGTAGCTGTCCTGGTTTCAGCTCTGTAGCAGTCCTTGTGCTGCACTGTCAGCTCTGGACAGTGTCAGTGTTAGGTTGTTTGGCGACTGTGTCCTACATCTGCCAGTGACCCTCATGACCTCTCACTGTCCCACCCACCTTCCACCCACCCACCCACCCACCCAAACATTAATCCACCCACACACACACCTACCCACCCACCCAACCATCCATCCATCCACCCACCCACCCATCCATAACCATCCACCAGCCCCTAACCAGCCCCTACCCCAGAGACTTGAGAGATCTGAAAGGATTGAACAGGTGTCCACAATATGGTAATCTCTCTCGGCACCCAGAACTAAATATGTCTGTCAAGAGACTAGCAATATGGCAACAACTCCAYCTGGCCTATCAGATGGCAAGATTAAGCTATCACCATTGTACTTCGACCTATCCAATCCGCTCAGATRTACCTCTACCGCTAAGTGTCTAGGAGGTAGAGGCAAGAGTTGATTTGGGATTCAGACTACCTATGCTGACCACTAGTATCCTAGACTCAACCACTAGTTCTGTGCTTTACAAATCCTGCATTTATCTAGTAGCYTTTTACTATGTGAGTGAGTGAATAGGACTCACCACGCTACACTACGAGAAGCAGACTGTTAAAGTGGATATTGATGACACTACGGTTGCTTTGGATTCCTTTCAGTCTCCTGTGTGTTTACACTCACAAAACCACTCACGTACTAACAGGAAACCAAACACATATTGACTTTGATCAATTTAGTATGATTTATGGGCTCTTAGAGGATACGAGTTGATTTCCCTTTCCTCGGGGCCACAGAGCCCATGTGATAATTCTGGGAGTTTAATAGGTTTTTGATTAATGTTTAAGTGATATGTGGATTATAATAGAGGTCATTAAGTCACACACACTTGCGCCAGATGCACACACACTCTCACACACACACACACACACACACACACACACTCTCACACACACACTGCCTCAAAGAGATTCATGCAAGATATATTATCTTTTATTGAATGTTTCTTTTTGAATTAAATATTTTAGAATGAATAAAATCTCGCCTGGAGGAATGGATTATTTAGGACTTCTGTTGTATTTAAGTCTCTTATTTAAAGTTTAAATAGATGGAGCGAAATATAATCTGCAGATTAAGTGAAAAGGCATGATATAGCCTTTTTACAACAGATTAGATTTTTCATTTGGTTCTGGTTAAGGTTGTCAGAGGAATGGGGGTGGAAGTCAATGTATCTCATGTTGAATGAACACACTGCACTCTTAGACAAAAAGGTTCCAAAAAGGGTTCTTCGGATGTCCCCATAGGAGAACCCTTTTTTGGTTCTAGGTAGAAAGAACCCTTTTGTGTTCCATGTAGAACCCTCTGTAGAAAGTGTTCTACATGGAACCCGAAAGGGTTCTAYTTGAAACCAAAGGGGTTCTACCTGGAACCAAAAAGGGTTCTTCAAAGTGTTCTCCTATGGGGACAGTTTTGGGGATGAAGCCTAAATGATCTATTTCATTTTATAAACTGGGTTGTTTGGCTCCTGGGTGCTGATTGGCTGAAAGCCGTGGTAYATGAGATAATATACCACAGGTATGAAGCAAAACTACTTGTTAACTCTTCCGATTATGTTGGTAACCAGTTTATAATAGCATCAACGCACCTCGGGGGTTCGCGTTGCGTCGWGCGTAAGAACAGCCCTTATCCGTGGTRTATTGACCATATACCACACCCCCTCTGGCCTTATTGYTTAAAGTGGAACKGACAGCGTTTTAACTATTTTGCAGATAWGAAACAAACAGACAATCATAATATCRGTCAACAATATCAAATTCCCAGTTTATACTACAAAATCWACTTCATTAGCGGTTTWWAAAAAATGTGTTCTATTTGCCTCAACATTCCATAACGTACACTAAGGCATTGTTGGCAGAATAGATGATTAATGCTAGTTCAGTTCTTTGCACCCCATCATTGTGAGGTATTGTTTGTTTTGTGACACACTTCTATTAGGAGCTCTGTGTTTCCCGTAACTTAMTCYTCCYGTGTAYGATAGTTTTTGGCCTGCCTCACTAAYGAYGCCTTTTGCCTATTCCCTGCCTGTACTTTAGCCTATCGGATTTCCTGTTATCAACCYATTGCCTGATCTCCCGGACAACGTTACTAGCCTTTTCCCTGCCTGTACTATTGCCTTTTTGGACCCCCTGTGTATGACCTTCTGCCTGCCCCTGGACCMRGCTACCTGCCTCCTCCTGTGGTCCTTTACAAATAAACACCTAGTGCGCCCTGTGCTTGAAACCAGCTTTCTGTCTCCCATCGTGTTGATTACACAGAAGGACGAGTAGGCTACAATTCCCCATTGTTTATCAGTGCAATTTTGACGGCCAACTATCTGACCTTTTTTTTAGGGGGGGGTTTATCTAATGTTCCTTTGTTGGATTTTAGCTCATCTTGCTCTTGCTAGCATTAGTTGTTGCTCTTTTGTTGTTGATGTGCATAAGAGATAACCTACCATTTCATGGTTGTTTGATCAACAGGACTGTAAAGTTCACACATGTAAGAGGACTTCCATGGTATTTACATACAGTATTTACAGAAATCCATTCAGGTGTATTTTGTGGCTTTTAGCAAATGTGTTCTAATGATCTAAAGTCACGCTGTTGCTACTTCCTGTAAACACACAGTCCAGATCAAAGTGAATTATGGCAGGCTCTACTGACCTGTAAACACACAGTCCAGATCAAAGTGAATTATGGCAGGCTCTACTGACCTGTAAACACACAGTCCAGTTCAAAGTGAATGATGGCAGGCTCTACTGACCTGTAAACACACAGTCCAGTTCAAAGTGAATGATGACAGGCCCAACTGCCTGTAAACACACAGTCCAGTTCAAAGTGAATGATGGCAGGCCCTACTGCCTGTAAACACACAGTCCAGTTCAAAGTGAATGATGACAGGCCTGTGTGGCAAATGTCTTGTTTGCATAAAGGCCTACTGTAACTCTGATTGGCTATGGCGCACCGGTCTGCKTAGACTCCGGTCCTGGACGAGACAAATATTTTTATTCGGTTTTATTTACTGCAGTGGCTATTAATTGTCCGAAAGCACGGCCCCTTTCCCACACTATACTGCTTTAGAATCTTCACAAATGACTTGGTATACGTCGCTACAAAACATTCTAAGAACTTATGAAAAGAACCATATCTAAGTGCTCGCTTGTCAGAATATCTTTTTTTAAAGTGTCATATTCTTCCTGGGGGGTGTAAATGAACAGATTTTAATAAGATTTAATGTTGTTAAAAATGCTGTCAGTTCCACTTTAATTCAATAAACACACGCTGGGGATGAAGCCTAAATACAAAATGATTTGTTATTTGATATTGTAGTATTATATGAAAATACAGGGTTGTAGAATGATATCACACAATGATTGATACTGGTTTGCTCTGCAATTGCGTTATGTGTGTAGTTGGTCTGTGCCTGTGTTGTCTTGTAATAGTGTTTTATTCTACATTGGTTTTTGTCACCCAGAGGGAAAGAGAGAAACAGAGGGAAAGAGAGAGAGAATGTTCAATGCTGTAAATTGTGTGATTAGCATCTAAGTGATATGTGGTTTCTATTTGTTTTCCTCTGGGTCCTTGCCGTTGCTGTAGCATGAACATACGTTATACTATTGGCCCTGTTCGTTTAGCCTAGAAGCTGACACAGAAGCAAGAACAGCAATTCAGTTCTATGAAAAGTGTGTGAGATTGCTGGGGTTTACTCTAGTCCAGGGAATTGGTATACCAAGACACTTTTGGGAAACAACAGCAGCACTTATATTTGAAGATGAAAACAATAGATAGTGAAAAGGAAATGGCCGAAAGAGAGAGGTCAAGAGAAAAAGACAAACCTAAACATACAAACAATATAACCAATCTGTGAGGAAGGAGTCTGTAGGAAATTACAACAGGCAAGTCAGGGGATAGCCTATACTTTACTAATGGGTTGAATGAGGCCCTAGCCTAGTGAATTCAACTCACACGTCTGAGCTAATTTCGGGAATCAACTGAGTTCCATGGGGTAGTATTATCATGGGAAGGCATTGCCATCTGTCAGCTGAACAGCCAGAGCTCTAACTAACTCAATAACGATTCATGAGCTAGGGACTAGGGTCTACGGTCTACAGTCTAGGGTCTAGGGACTAGGGTCTAGGGACTAGGGCAGGGGTGGGCAAATCTTTTGGCTCAAGGGCCACATTGAGTTTTTGCAACCAAGTGAAGGGCCACATACCATATGCGTGACAAAACGTGAAGCTTTTATTAATTTTAACATTGACACGCAACTACTAGTGTACTGTAGGTGTACATATGCTTGCAGAACAATTCTACCCTTTTTTTTCGGGAACAAATTTTTCACTAAATGATCACAAAATGTATATAAGTTATAACATCACAGACACAATCAAACACACACACAGATCCTGCATCTCTACTGTTGTAAAGTACAATCAAACTCACATTCACAATATGAAAACTTTAAAAAATATATATATTTTATATGATATATATATTTTATATGATATTTTATATGACATGCAAAACGTAACAGCAGATGTGTAAAAAACGAACTATTCTTAAATTTGAGTGAAACATGTGGTAAGAGCATCCGTTTCATTTGGAATGGTCTGTTTTTGAAAGCATATTAAGGAACAATTCTCATCATCTTTTGTGAGCCATATTTACAGTTATCCAATCACTTTATCCCAAATCTGACTGAAAAAAAGTGTTCATTGTCAGATGTATGGGGACAAATTACCTGTATCCAAGTGTATTTGCTGGATAATTCTCACTGCACAACCATCACCATGAAAAAGCATAATCCTTGCCTACCCCAGGCATGGTTGTTCGAGTCTTAATGTGAACAATGGGTCTGGTCACCTCTCTTGGCAAGAGCATCAAAGTCTGGTGTCATCTTTGATGTAGAGATTCTCAGGACAGCTGACAAGTGGTCATTTGTTAAATTTGACCTGTGACGGGATTTGTTGTAATTCATGACTGAGAACGTTTGTTCACACACATATGTGGACCMGAATAAAACAAGCATCCTTTAGGCTTTTTAATATTTGGAAACTTTGTTTAATTCAGTGAGCCATAGAACTAGTCTATTGTTGCTGTTTTGTACTTCTGCTTCAAAGCACTGTCACATTGGATGTCGATGAGCGCCAATTGTGTGTCTGGTGGTGCTTTCTCACTGTCGAAAGACAGAGGGCATGATACAAGCATTCAGCTCAGTCTCAATCTTGGTGAAGTCTGAGAAGAGGCGGGAAAACATTCAGGTCCATCAAAGTGCTTCTGTATGTCTCAGTGCGGCACTGCGATGTGGGCGTGTTCAGCGAGGCCAGTGTTGGAAAATGAGTGCGAGACCGACTGCTCATTTGTCTGGAGAACAATATAAGTTTGGTCTTGAATGCTTTCACGCTGGAATACAGTTCAATGCACAAAAACACAATTTCCCTGCAGTTTCACATTCCGATCATTCAGATGTACCAATATGTCCACACCGAAAGTAAAGTCGCCCAGCCAGTCTGTGTCTTTCAACTCAGAGAAGTCGTCAGCTTTACCAACCGTATCGACGAACATGCCTTTCTCCCCTCTGTTCCCACACACGGCAAAATACTTTCCCCAGGCTTAGCCAGCACACATCTGAATGGTATAACAAGTCCATTGAACAGCTGAATGAACTGACGATGGTTAAGCCCCCTCGCCTGTATAAAGTTGAACTGACGATGGTTAAGCCCCCTCCCCCGTATAAAGTTGAACTGACGATGGTTAAGCCCCCTCCCCCGTATAAAGTTGAACTGACGATGGTTAAGCCTCCTCGCCCGTATAAAGTTGAACTGAGGATGGTTAAGCCCCCTCGTCCGTATAAAGTTGAACTGAGGATGGTTAAGCCCCCTCGCCCGTATAAAGTTGAACTGACGATGGTTAAGCCCCCTGGCCCGTATAAAGTTGACAAGTTTTACAACCACTTTGACAACATGTTCCAGCTTTAACACACTTTTACACAGGGCTTCCTGATGAAAATATAGTGAAGAAATATCAATTCCTTCGAGTTTCTTTTTTTGACTTTGTCTTGTAATCTTCTTAGTAGGCCAATGTTTTTACCGGTTAGATGTGGTGATCCCATCTGTTGTGACGTTTGTCAGTTTGCTCCACGGTAGATACATTTTTTCCCCAAGCAAGCAGACACCCTGTCATGTAAGTCAGAGCCCCTGGTTGTTCCCATCGTTGATTCCAACGCAAGAAGTTCCTCTGTTATTTTAAAGTTCTAATTTATTCCTCTGACAAAAATTAAAAGCGGAGAGGTGTCTCTGACGTCAGGACTCTATAGAAAAAAGTTCAAAGCCATCTGCTTTTTTTCTTCAACTCTGAGATGAGTTCCTCACCTATCACTTCCACGCGCCTGGTGAGGGTTCTGCGTGATAAGCTCATTTTCTTGAATTGTCTTTTACTCTCAGGACAAAATATATAGTACCAGCAGTCTCCACCATTAACTCTTTCACAAACTCCCCTTCAGCAAAATGCTAGCTATGCTATTTTACGACTTTATGTGCCACTACGTAGCTTGCCTTAGTTACGGAGTCTTGAGTAGAGCACCTTTTAGTAAACTTATTTTGTTGGGCTTTTACTAAATTGGTGGCAAGTTTTGAGGCCTTCCTTGCCTTTTCCTGAGAGGACAGATTGCTAGCGTAGTTAGCATGCTTGCTTAAAAAATGACAATTGAGATTATATTCCTTAAAAACGGCAACACTTTCTTGGCAYATGTCCAATATTAGTAAAAAAGTATTTTKCTGTCCGTTCTTTAAACACACGACATTCAGAGTCCACTTTTCTCGTTTTCACAGCACTCATTTTGCACGTCAAAAGTCATCAAGCAATGAAGTGGCTATGATGACTGAGCACATTCTGAATCTGACTGTAGGCCCAAATACAGAGCCCGCTGCCAGGCCACAGCGCCATCTATTGGAGGTTGTTTGTATATCATGGAATGAGTCATTTTAGGCCAAAAATCGTAACTCAAATATTATAATATTTAATACATTTAAAAAATGTCTCGCGGGCTGGATTGAAGTGCCCGGTGGGCCGTATACTTTGCCCACACTTGGTCTAGGAACTAGGAACTAGGGTCTAGGGTCTACGGACTAGGGACTAGGGTCTACGGACTAGGGACTAGGGTCTAGGGACTAGGGTCTAGGGTCTAGGGACTAGGAACTAGGGTCTATGGACTAGGGACTAGGAACTAGGAACTAGGGTCTAGGGTCTACGGACTAGGGACAAGGGACTAGGGTCTCATGGACCGGGTCTAGGTCTATTGGGACTAGGGTCTAGGGACTAGGTCTATGGACTAGAGGCAGGAACTAGGGTCTAGGACTAGGTCTAAGGACTAGGGACTAGCGTCTACGGACTAGGGTCTATGGACTAGGGTACTATGGGTCCTAGCCAGGACTAGGGTCTTATGACTAGGGACTAGGAACTTAGGGGTCTAACGACTAGGGACTAGGGTCTAGGGTCTACGGACTAGGAACTAGGAACTAGGGTCTATGGACTAGGGACTAAGCACTGGGGACTAGGGTCTATGGTCTACGGACTAGGGTCTATGGACTAGGGACTAGGAACTAGGGTCTACGGACTAGGGTATATGGACTAGGTACTAGTAACTAGGGTCTACGGACTAGGGTCTATGGACTAGGAACTAGGGTCTAGGGTCTACGGACTAGGGTCTACGGACTAGGGACTAAGCACTAGGGACTAGGGTCAGCTACTTCCTCTCGGTGGAAGTCAGAGGAGTAGCCTGATTAGATCAGACTGCACAGTACTAACAATGGTTAGCACATCGTTCAATCTGGTTTACCAGGCTATACGCGGAGAGCCAATCACTGTCGATCACCATAGAAGAGGCACAAACTACAGTAGCTACAGCTGGTCACTCCTGAGTCTCTAAAGTCTAAGCCCCTTCGGGAATGAATGGGGAATTTATGATGGAGTCGTTTTCCCTCGATTTTCAGTTATTTTCTTTTGTTTCAAGGTCCTTGGTTGTCATCCTTTGCATTTCTCATGAATAATATATGACTTAGTGCTTTGTTAAGCGTCTGTGATGCTGTTCACAGATAGACATACTTTATGCGAAAGGAATCCAAGATTATTAACCAGAATGCATAATATACGGACAGATTTACATACTCAGCACACACTGCTGAATTTAGATAATAATGACGATGATGATGAGGATGATGATGATATACGTACAGTAGTGAGATACTGAAATTATTCAATCAAATTCTGCACAGTAGTTAGGTTTTTGTCAGTGTAGCTTCGATACAATGTTATGTAGCGCTAATCCCTCGTCTCTCATTATGGCCACTTACTTTCCTGTCAAATCATGAGTACTTTCACCTCCCTCGGCATATTGGGTTATAATAAACCATTTGGGGAATTTGTTTTCTAGGTTTTCCTAGATGTTTGTGATGCTGTTTGCATATTGCTGACAGCCTAAATGGTCATGCGTGATTATTCACTGTAGACAAAATACAATAGGGACAGAGACGACTAGCACAGGACTGAATTTAAAATTGATGATGTTAATATTCCACGCCTCAGATGGGGTTGAACATGACTGACTTGCTGCCTAACTGGGCTTGGAAACCAGACCGGCTGCTGCTCTGCTGCCGTGAATGTGAATACATTTCTCCTACACTGCTGGGAGACAGGATAAAAAATATGAAATATACAAAAAAATCTACCTTAATTTTTGAGAAGTCCTGCTTGAGCAGGAAAGGTGGTTGGGTCGGTTTGGTCTGTGCTTCTCTCCCAGGTGAGAGCTGGGGCAGAGAGTGATGGCTTCTGGGTAATTGCGGTGGGGAGGATTATGTATTTAAGCCGAGCCGACGGGACGTAACGGTAACTTTGTAGGAGAGAGAGAGCTGTCATATAAGAGTATCTTTGTAGGAGACAGAGAGGTAGAGAGAGAAAGAAAGAGAGAGAAATGTGGAACAGAGAGGTGGAGAACGAGATGTGGAGAGAGAGAGCGGGGGAGACAGAAAGCGAGAGATGGAACAGAGGGGTGGAGAGAGAGAGAGTGAACAGAGAGGTGAGAGAGAGAGAGGTGGAACAGAGAGGTGAAGAGAGAGATTGAGAGAGAGAGAGAAATCTTCCCCAATATTTGGAACCAAGAAATGATCACCCCAATCCACAAAAGTAGAGAAAAATTTGACCCCAATAACTACCGTGGGATATGCGTCAACAGCAACCATGGGAAAATCCTCTGCATTATCATTAACAGCAGACTCGTACATTTCCTCAGTGAAAACATTATACTGAGCAATTTTCAAATTGGCTTTTTACCAAATTACCGTACAACTGACCACGTATTCACCTTGTACACCCCAATTGACAAACAAACAAACCAAAACAAAGGCAAAGTCTTCTCATGCTTTGTTGATTTCAAAAAACTTTTGACTCAATTTGCCATGAAGGTATAATATATATACAAATTGATGAAAAGTGGTGTTGGGGAAAAACATACACATTCCTTTCCACAGGGCCGTGGGGTGAGTCAGGGATGCAACTTAAGCCCCACTCTCTTCAACATATATATCAAGTAAATGGTGAGGACACTGTCTGCAGCACCCACCCTCACCCTACTAGAATCTGAAGTCAAATGTCTACTGTTTGCTGATGATCTGGTGCTTCTGTCCCTAACCAAGGAGGGCCTACAGCAGCTACTAGATCTTCTGCACAGATTCTGTCAGACCTGGGCCCTGGGATCTGGCAAAAAATACTTGAATCAGTTATAGAACGCATTGACCTTTATGGTTGTGAGGTCTGGGGTCTGCTCACTGACCAAGAATTTAAAAAAATGGGACAAATACCAAATTGAGACTCTGCAGAAATATTATTAGTGTACAACGTWAAAAAAATAATAATAATGCATGCAGAGCAGAATTAGGCCGATACCCGCTAATTATCAAAATCCAGAAAAGAGCTGTTAAATTCTACAACCACCTAAAAGGAAGCGATTCCCAAACATTCCAAAGCAAAGCCATCACCTCGCTAGAGATGAACCTGAAGAAGAGGCAAGCTGGTCCTGGGGCTCTGTTCACAAACACAAACAGACCCCACAGAGCCCCAGGAAAGCAACACAATTAGACCCAACCAAATCATGAGAAAGCAAAAAGATAATTACTTGACACATTGAAAAGAATCAACAAAAAAAACAGAGCAAACTAGAATGCTATTTGGCCCTAAACAGAGAGTTTCACAGTGGCAGAATACCTGACCACTGTGACTGACCCAAACTGGAAGAAAGCTTTGACTATGTACAGACTCAGTGAGCATAGCCTTGCTATTGAGAAAGGCCGCCGTAGGCAGACCTGGCTCTCAAGAGAAGACACTGCCCACAAAATGAGGTGGAAACTGAGCTGCACTTCCTAACTTCCTGCATGACCATATTAGAGACACATATTTCCCTCAGATGACATAGACCCACAAAGAATTAGAAAACAGACAATTTTGATAAACTCCCATATTTATTGGATGAAATACCACAGTTTGCCAGCACAGCAGCAAGATTTGTGACCTGTTGCCACAAGAAAAGGGCAACCAGAGAAGAACAAAAACCATCGTAAACACAACCCATATTTGTATTTCTTTTCCCTTTTGTACTTTATCTATTTGAACATAATATGACATTTGAAATGTCTTTCTTCTTTTGTGAGTGTAATGTTTACTGTAAAAAAATGTTTTGTTTGTTTCTCTTTTTTAAATTATCTATTTGACTTGCTTTGGCAATGTAAACATGTGTTTCCCATGCCAATAAATTAAATTGAGAGGTGGAACAGAGAGATGGAGAGAGATATTGAGTCAGAGATGGGTGAGAAAGAGATTGAGAGAGAGAGATATTGAGTCAGAGATAGGGGTGGGAGAGAGAAGAGAGGAGAGAGAGAGAGGATGAGAGAGAGAGGAGAGGTGAGGGAGAGAGAGAGAGAGAGAGAGAGGAGAAGAGAGAGAGAGAGAGAGAGAGAGAGAGGAGAGAGAAGAGAGAGAGAGAGAGAGGAGAGAGAGAGAGAGAGAGAGAGAGAGAGAGAGAGAGGAGAAAACTGAGCTGCACTTCCTAACCTCCTGCCAACTGTATGACCATATTGACAGCCAGATGAAAAATGCAAAGTAATGTTGATAATATTTCCCATTTAGCTTAGTTTTTTGTTTGTCTTTCGTACCAGGTCATGTGTCTTCTCAGTCATGTTGACACTGGTCTACTACTGTTGCTTTAATGTATGTTGTTCTGATTAATATTGTTGTTGTAGCTGTTATTAATGGTAATCCCATGTCCACTACTACTATTATTATTACTGTTGTCCCACCATTTATTTATATATAAATATATATATATTTGTGTATTATTTACATATATATTTTATTTAAATTTTTCGATATGTATACTTTGACAATGTAAGTAATAATAACTTGCCATGTCAATAAAGTCAATTGAATTGAATTGAATTGAATTGAGAGAGAGAGGAGAGAGAGAGAGAGAGAGGAGAGAGAGAGAGAGAGAGGAGTTTGAGTTTTTATAAAACCTTTATTTTATACTCAAATGTTAACACAAATATAGACCACTGTCTTTTCAGAAATAAATCAACAAATGTAATTCCTAAACGAAAAATTAATAATACATACATCTACATTCAACTTATTTCTTCAGCAAAAAATAATTTCCCCTCCTCTACAAAACAAAGCGCTCCTTCGTATGCCCACTTCTCCTCAAACAATATGAGATCTTTTACAGCTGAGAAGAACTCAAAATCTACTTTTATTCTTGCTTTCACTAATCCTTTAAAAACACATCTTACATCCTGCCATACATCCCGTTTCTATCTTATGTTTCTACTCAGAAAAATGACATCTTAGCTTGTCCAAAATAAAATTTAACATTTGACATTTTCTTTCTGTTGCTTACTATATCTGAACCCCAAAATAAAAACAGTGTTATTGAAAACCCCCCTACAGCTTTAAACAAAGATTCCAGCATTTCCAATAGAGGTTTTATCCTCTCACACTCCATAAAACAGTGAAAAATAGTTTCTCTTATATTACAAAAAGGACATCCATCTCTAACATCTGAGTAATAACAGATATAAAAGCATTAACTGCAATTATACCATGTAAAACCCTCCATTGCATATCACCAGTACCCTTTTGTAACGGTGCTTGTACAGTGCTCTCATTCTGGCTTTACTTTATCATCAATGCCCAATTTTTCCCTCCATGGAGTGTCTTTTCTATTTTTCAATTTATCTTTGTTCAAACCTTGACACACCCCCTATACAAGTCCTTCCCATTCACCTCATCCAAACTCACCTCCTCCAACCCTCTCAAATCCATCAATAACACCTTTCTTTCTGACTCTGAGATATTTGGTGTAATCCCTAGTCTTGGAAATGAGACGTCTTCATCTTGTTATATTCTCTTCTGTGTTCTTTAAGCATACCCCACTCTTCTCTGACAGAGCCTTCCTGCAGCTCCCCAACATTTGTCCGACAATCCTTTCCGACTCATCCCCAATGTTCAGCCACCCGTCTTCCATCCATTAAGGCGGGCCCAGCCATGGCCATTAACTGTTTAAGGTGATTATTTTGCCCTTCACCAGAATCTTGGAGAAATGTGGAACAGCTGCAGTGTACAATTCCAGTCTTGCCCCATACACCAGCGGTTCCTCCAACAGCCAATGCACTGACTCCGCTGAATTTCTCTGGACACCTTCATTATGCTCCACACTCTGAGAAGGCCTCTGTAAACGGAGGTACTCCCTCCCTAGAAATCTGGCTACTATCAAACCAAAAATAACAGGCCTTCTTTAATCCTAATCCTCCAACCCTCTGTAATACAAGACCTGCCACCCTCTCCACACCACATTTTCCGGTCCATAAAAGCAACCTTTGAATAAACTGAAACCGGAAAGCAGCAGCTCTCACTAGCAAGATGTACAAGACCTTGTCCCCCCTCCTCTTTTGATAAATTACAAAACACTTTGTGGAACCAATGAATTTTATCCCAAAAGAAAATCCACAATAATTGCCTGTATCTTAGCCAGAAGGCCAGATGGTGGTTCTAAAACTGACAACCGATGCCACAGTGCAGAGGCAATCACATTATAATAACTATAATAGTGCGCCCCCTATATGACATACGAGATAATACCAACGCCATCTCCTCATCCTCCCTTCCACCATTTCAACCACCCCACTCCAATTCTTTTCCATAGTCCCCCATCCTCCTAGGTACACTCCAAGATACTTAAAACCTCCCTTACACCTTCTAGCCCCCCTGGCAAAGCCATGATCCCTCCAGCCCATTTCCCAATCTGTAAAGCACAACTCTTTTCCCAATTTACCTTTGCAGAGGATATTCCCCTAAACGATCAACCATTATACTCAAAACTATCCACCTCCGCTGATTTTTCACTAACACAACTACATCATCAGCATAGGCTGAGAGACGAATAGGAGGAATATCCTCTGAAAGGTACACCCCTTCAATGCGACTTCTAATGCTATTAGTAGTGGCTCTTTAGCAATGGCATACAACATCCTGACAAAGAAATCCTGCCGAATACCTCTACACACTTTCAAAGGAGCACTCAAACCACCGTTAACTTTCAATACACTTTCAATGTCACCATATATCACCCTTTATCAGTGCAATAAAAACCCGAGCTGAACCCAAACGCCTCAAGCGTGTGCATAAATATTTATGTTCAACTCGGTCAAATGCCTTTTCCGATCAATTGAAATTAGACCAGCATCCAACCCAATAGCCTTAGAGACATCCAAAAAATCACGAATCACAATGTTATCCCCTATCTGCCTGCCAGGAACACAGTAGGACTGGTCCGCTATGTATGATTTGCCCCATCACCTTCCCTCAGCCTGTTGGACAAAGCCTTTGACAATATCTTATAATCAGTGCACAATAAAGCCACCGGCCGCCTAGTGGTCCCCTTTTTGGGCAATAGGGTGAGGACCAGTCCTCTTGCTCTTGATGGGTAGTAACCCTCCAGTTAAACTATCATTAACACTGCTAGCCAATCCTCTCGCACATAGCCCAAAAAAGACTTAAAAAAGTCAACGGGAAGACCCATCAATGCCTGGTGCCCTTCCATTCCATGCCTTTTATGCAGTGTTATAACCCCTGCAAAGACAATGTTTGCCCAGCTCAACCTGAGCTTCTGCAGCCACCTTTGGGAGCCCATCAAAGAACGTTTGTGTCACTGTTTTATCCTCTTGTACTCACAGCTTATAGACTCAGCATAGAACTCTATGCCCTCTTTCTAATTTCACTCGGGCTAGTTGAGCTCTTGTCCAACAGCTGATTTGAGACAATGAATAATTTTTCTTTGTCCATTCTTTTTCTCTAACCAAAGAAAAAACTTGGATGAGGCATCCATTTCAATATTCCCTGAAACTTACTTCTCACCATGCCCCTGTGCTCTGATACCCAGCAGGTCTGCCATGCAGCTTTTCTCCTCTTGAGGGGCCTGAGTATGGCCTCGATCTCCTGTGGTCTCAACCAACGTCATGAGTTCCTACTTCAACCTCTAAGGCTTTCATTGATCTGGTGATATCCTTGGTGACATTCCTCGTGTATGATTACAGAATTGTTGAATCTGGATTTCCCTATATCCCACCACTGTTGAGTGGATATAAAACTGGCTTTTGAGACCTCCACCTCTCCCACAAAAAACTGAACATTTCCTGAAATGAGCATCACTCAATATAAGTTGTATTAAAATGCCAGTATGCACTTTTGGGTTTTACATCATTAATGAACACCACCTCTGTATTAAACAATGATCAGAAAATCCCACTGGGGTTATCACACTTGATTTACAAACCTGAATTGATGCTCAAAACATAAAACCTATCTAACCTAGCCATAGAAATGATGTTCTCTCTCACATGCGCCCAGGTTATGCCTTGTTCCTCCATGTTGACTCCGCCAAATTCACACAATTCATGTTCAATAAGGCGTTTTTAAAAAGTCCTGAGGTATATGAGTTCTTGGTGATTCTATCTAAATCGCTGACTGTGCAGTTGAAACTCCCCGCAATAAATATATCTCTTTATTACATTTCTCAATGGTATGTTGATAATGTCTCTAAAAACATACCCTCTCAACTGTCACCACTGGGGCATAGACATTATCAGACACAGTGATGTTTCATACCTTGCTCTGACTTTTATATACCTCCCCTCAACTATCTCCTCAATCTCATAAGACAAAGGCAAAACCCTTTTGAGAACAGAAAACATAGCACCCCCCCACTTTTTTGAAGTTTTATGACTACACACCCACTGTCCCACCCCACTCTGTTGCCACATGACTTCATTTCCAAATTTACTATGCGTTTCTTGTAGAAAACATTATGTCACTTCCCTTTCCCCTAATAACTTCATACAACTGGCTGTTTTTTACCATCTCTTGCCCCATTTACGTTTAAAGAAGAAATCTTAAAACTGCTCATGGATGAAAAAAATATACAGATGATGATTACAGCCACCACATCCTTTACAGAGTTAACAACTGCAACTGAACTCTTTTCATTTTCTTTCGAATTTACATCACTTATCACTCTCGTGACCACTTTCTTGAGTCTTAGCAATTTCAGGCTTTTTCAACCCCTCTCCTGTAATTTTGACATCAGAAACTTTTGCTGATTCAATAAACAATTCACTTTCAGGGAAAAAATCAGTTACATTGTAATCCTGCATATATTTCTTCCCTTTTGTCAACTTCAGAAATTGACGTATCTTTCTCAATTCCATATCTCCCTTCTATTTATGTTTTTGTCTCGCTACATTTGTTGTGACGCGTCAGAGACTCACTCTCGCTATCCTCCCCAGAAGAAAACTCCACCATCTCTACCACTGTGTCGTTCTCTAACTGATTTATCCTCTCTACCTTTCTCTTAGAACTAGACCCTTCACCCCCCCTTACGTTCTTCCTTTTACTCCTAGGTATTTTGAAAAACATCTGCTTCTTTTCCGTATTTTCATCTTCCTCTTGCCCTTCAATTTCATTTTCCAGCACCACCTCAGCGACGGCAGTCGCAATCTCACCACCTGTTTCCCCTCCCTCTTTGTTCTGATCTACCACAATTTTCCACCTTATCCACAATGCCTTCTTTCTCCTTACTTTTCCAACCACATCTGCCCACCTTCTCCCTTCCCCTGCACCCTTAGCATTTTCATCCTTCGCCGTGGTGCGTTATTTGCACCAGCACTATACCCAATCTACCGGTCTCAGCGCGCTTTTCTCGGGACAACTGCGCACCAAATGCCCTCCCTTTTCCACATCCAAAGCATTTCATTGATTCAGTCGAAGCGTAAAATACATAATCAAATCCAATCAATCTTAAAACTGAACGCTAAATTCAGTTCATCTACCGTCCTTTTTAAAATCATTATGCACTTGTCCTCCTATGAGACACGACATGTTTCAGCACGGAGATTTGCATCCAAAAGGACTTTCTTTATTGTAGATACGATTTGACCATGACGAGATAACTCTCGTTCCAACACTTCCATCTCTTAACAAAAAGGTGGTACGTTAGAAAGTATCACTTTTTTCGCCGGATTCATAAGCGGAAATACCTGCGTCTGTGTCTCCCGCCACAACAACACCCGTCTCGACATATTTATTCACTTTTCAATAGAATCTAAGAAGATCACTACACGCTATTCATCCTTGAGGCTGATTTGATGCTATCATACCAATGATAGCACCTACAGCGAGGCTACATTCTTCTACTGAACACCCGGCCACGCTGGAATCTTTACTCCATTCCTCCTACTAAGTTTTTCAAACTCTACACTTCCGCGAGTGGCCATTTCAACCAGCCCCACCCGCCGTGGTTGTGCCCTCGCGAAAAAACAAACCAAACAACCTCAAAGATCCCACCCCCTTATACGTGCTTATGATAGTTAAACAATATACCCTTAAAACAACTAAACTAATCAATATATATATATATATACATACCAAACCCAATAGAGTGAAAAGAAATTACATTCGCTCTTCACTCACTCTCCTGCTTGACGACTCACTCCCAGCATGCACTCCGACGAGAGAGAGAGAGAGAGAGAGAGAGAGAGAGAGGAGAGAGAGGAGAGCGAGAGGAGAGGAGGAGAGGGGGAGAGAGCAGAGAGAGAGCGAGAGAGGGAGGGGAGAGGAGAGAGAGAAGAGAGTGAGAGAGAGATGGAAGAGAGTGAGAGAGTATGAGAGAGAATTGAGAGAGAGATTGAGAGAGAGAGAGAGAGAGAGAGATGAGATGGAGAGAGATAGAGAGAGAGAGAGAGAGAGATTGAGATGAGAGAGGAGTGGAACAGAGAGGTGGGGAGAGAGAAGAGAGAGAGATGAGAGAGAGAGAGAAGAGAAGAGAAGGAGAAGAGAGGAGAGAGAGATTGAGAGAGAGAGAGAGAGAGAGAGAGAAGACGAAGAGAGAAGAGAAGAGAGGGGAGAGAGAGAGGAGGAGAGAGAGAGAGAAGGATTGAGAGAGAGAGAGGTGGAAGAGGGGAAGGTGGGGAGAGAGAGTGCTAGAATGCTAGAACAGCAGAAGAACAAGACACGATTAACACGTCTTGGGGATAAAACACCTACCAGGAAGCAACAACCTTTCCCTCCCCACATACCCCACAGAACAACTACAACGTGAAAAACAAAAACGGAGTACAGCTCCTGAAGCTCTGTCGGACACTGGGTCTGTACATAGTCAATGGCGGCTGGAGGGAGGAGACTCTTTTGGTAGGTACACCTACAGCTCATCCCTTGGCAGCAGCACTGTAGACTACTTCCTCACCGGCCTAAACCCAGAGTCTCTCAGGCCTTCACAGTCAAGCCACTAACACCTCTCTCAGACCACGTAAATCACAGTGTATCTGAGAAGAGCAGAACCCAACCATGAAGCATCACGGCCCAATAAATTACATGGTACTAAACAGGCCTATAGATGGAGTGCAGACAGTACAGACAATACAAAAAAGCAATTAGTAGCCAAAAAATACAATCTCTCCTGGACAACTATTTTATCCTTAACATTCTCCTTCAGCAATGAAGGTGTAAATTTGGCCGTTAGAACATAAACTTTATTGACAAATTAGCCTCCTTGGCTAATTTAAAGAAGCATAGAGCAAACCAAAAATAACAGATAATGAAAAATGGTTGATAATGATTGCAAAAATCTAAGAAAGTCATTGAGAAATATATCTAATAAAAACACAGAGAACCAGACAACAAAAATATCGCCTTCAATATGGGGAAACACTGAAGCAATTACAAACGCACCCTAGAACAAAAAAGGAACAGCACATTAGAAATCAGCTGGATGGAATTGAGGTCCATAGAATCAAACCACTTCTGGGAGATTGGAATAAATTAAACAAACCTCATCATGAGGAATTGCGCGTATCATATGGGGATATTTGGAGAAATCACTTTGCAAACCTCTAACAGGCATATTATAACAAAGAGCCCAGAACAAAAAGATATACAAGAAAAATTACAAATCCTTGAATTAGCAGTCAAAGACTATCAGAATCCTGTGGATTACCCAATACAGAAGAATTATTGGAAAAACTATGCACTCTCCAACCCAAAAAGGCCTGTGGTGCTGATGGTATTTTAAATGAAATGATCAAATATACAGACCACAAATTCAAATTGGCTATACTCAAACTCTTCAACATTATCCTCACTGAGGTATTTTCCCGATGTGTTTGGAACCAGGGATTGATCACACCAATCTATAAAAATGGAGACAAATTTGACCCCAAATAATTACAGAGGAATTTGCGTTAACAGCAACTTGGGAAATCTCTGCAGTATTATTAACAGCAGACTACATAATTTCCTTGACGACACAACGTCCTGAGCAGAAGCCAGATTGGATTTCAAAAAATTATCGTACAACAGGACCACATTTACACCCTCCACACTCTAATTGATAAACAAGTTAACCAAAACAAAGCAAAATCTACTCGTGTTTTGTAGATTTCAAGAAAGCATTTGATTCAATTTGGCACGAAGTCTTTTTTATAAACTAATGAAAGTGGTATTGGAGAAAACATATGATTTTATTAAATCAATGTACACTAAAAACAAATGTGCGGTTGAAAATTGGCAACAAAGCAAACAGACTTCTTCTCTCATGGCGGGGAGTGAAACAGGGCGCTGCCAATAAGTCCACATTATTTAACATCTACATTAATGAATTGGCAAAAACATTAAAGAATTGGGTGGCCAAGGCACCCGTTGGTGGTATCACCGCTACATCAACCTGAAGGTGCAATGTGTAGGAGGGATTGAGAGAGACGACAGAAGCAGATGAGAGGAGTTAGATAGAGACCGATTTGAGAAAGAGTACGAGAGGAGAGAGAGAGAGAGAGAGAGAGAGAGAGAGACGAGGAAGAGAAGAGAGAGGTAGTTGTGGAACAGACAGGTGGAGAGAGAGAGAGAGAGAGGTGGAACAGACAGGTGGAGAGAGAGAGAGGTGGAACAGACAGGTGAAGAAAGAGGTGGAAAGCTGTAAGTAGAAGTACGTAGCGGAGCCAGAGGGTGTTTCTCAAAATGCTTACTATCGTGTTCTGACCACGCCAATTGGAGCAGGGGAGGGTCGGAGGATGAGTCCAAATCAAATGGGGCACGCAGGGCACTTCTCGAATGCCTACTCCATTTGTACATATTTTGAAGCATGCATCAATGCAAGCTTCAACGGAAAGCATGCAAAGAAATATGATGCAACCACATAAATAAATTACTCAACATTTCTTGAAATGAATGGCGGACATTATTGAGAGAAAATACACTCCGACTTCAGAATGAAATGCTGACTATTCACATCTCATGTGTTACCTGACTCCAATATTTTATGTTGATACGTTAATACATACTATGTTAATTTCGGCATGTTCTACTGCCTACATACTGTAGATTGTAAGTCCATAATAGTCAATAGTGCTAACTGGCTAGCTAGTACTGTTTGCTTTTATTTTATTTAACTAGGCAAGCCAGTTAAGAACAAATTCTTATTTACAATGACGGCCTACCCCGGCCAAACCCTCCCCTAACCCGGCCAAACCCTCCCCTACCCTGGCCAAACCCTCCCCTAACCCGGCCAAACCCTCCCCTAACCCGGACAACGCTGGGCCAATTGTGCTTCGTCCTTATAGCACTCCCGATCACAGCAAGTTGTGATAGAGCCCAGGATGGAACCAGGGTCTATAGTGACACTAGCACTGCGATGCAGTTCCTTAGACAGCTGCACCACTACGGAGCCCTGCTAGCTAGCCAGATACCCACGAAGAATTGACATCTATCTTTCATGATATTAGATTTAAGTCATTTTTGCCTGTTAAACTATCTGGTTAGCTACATTATTACGATTCACATATAGCTAGCTGATAGTTATGAAGTAAAAACATTTTGCTTTGTGTATATGTTTCTTTGGTCTCTATTTCTGCCATTGTCCTGGCTGGAAGAAGGTTCCGTGAATGGGTAGGAGCAGCGTAAGGTAATACAGTAGGGGAAGTAGGAGTGCTTCTCAAATGGAATGTTTTGTACATTGTCCTCACTCTTGTCCTCACAAGAACGTACTCAAGAGAACATCGTCGGAGCATAAGGGTTTGTAGCGACGGTTGTATTGCGTATTGAGAAACACCCAGAGTGGGGAGACAGAGTGGTTGTTTAGCTAGTCAAGGTGGGCAACACTAGCTCAACGTAATTATAAAAATGAAACACCAGGAGACAACAGTTCTTTAATATCAATCTTCTTCTCTCTGTTTTTTTCTTCCAGAACCCAGATTCACTTCACGGTGGCCATTGATTTCACTGCATCCAATGGTGAGGGCTGGTACTTTTCTACTACACTCCACCAATTTATGACACTACTTCTTTTGTAAAAGACTGGGTTACATTGTGGTTTCACCAAACACAAAGTCTATAATGAAACATGCAATTCCAATGCAATCCCATTTACAAAGCTATTGAAAATCACACTACAATACCATTACTGTGTTATCTTTACTGACTGTGTTAGCTTTACTGACTGTGTTAGTTTTACTGACTGTGTTAGCTTTACTGACTGTGTTAGCTTTACTGACTGTGTTAGCTTTATTAACTGCGTTAGCTTTACTACTGTGTTAGTTTTACTGACTTGTGTTAGCTTTCTGACTGGTGTTAGCTTTAACTGACTGGTGTTAGCTTTACTGACTGTGTTACGCTTTTACTGACTGTGTTTATGCTTTACTGAATTAAGACTGAGTTTCGTTGTGGCTCTTGGATGTCTCACTGTGAGGTCTTCAGTCCAGTATGCTGCATCACTCACTCTAACCTCTGACCTCCGTAGGTAACCCGTCCAGTCCACCTCTCTACTACAGAACCCGTACCAGATGAATGCATACGCCATGGCCTGAAGGCTGTAGGAGAGATCATTCAGGACTATGACAGTGATAAGATGTTCCTGCTCTGGGTTCGGAGCCAAGCTGCCCCCTGATGGACAGTCTCCCATGAGTCGCCTTGGTACATCTTATCATCATCACATATGACTGACCAACACACCACCACCACACACCAAACACACACACACAACCACACACCAAACACACACACACCACCAAAACAACCACCCACACCCCAAAACACACCACCCACACACACCCACATACACACCACAACCCCACACACCCAAAACACACACAACCCACACACACACACACACAAAACACACACACACACAACGGACACAGCTGGGTGTTATCTGATGTCCAATGAGTTCCCCCCAGTTAATTATCCTGTAACACCTACGGTACACCTACGTGAGAATGCTAGTCATTGACTACAGCTCATCGTTCAACACCATAGTGCCCTCAAAGCTCATCACTTAAGCTAAGGACCCACACCGCCCTCTGCAACTGGATCCTGGACTTCCTGACAGGCTTCCCCCAGGCTTCCCTCCACTTTCGTATTGAGTGAGTCACTGGTACTTCCCGCTTTAGTTTTTTATTGTATGCAGGAATCAGGAGGATAGAGTTATGGTCATATTTGCCAAATGTAGAGCGAGGGAGAGCTTTGTGCGCGTATTTGTGTGTGGAGTAAAGGTGGTCTAGAGTTTATTTTCCTCTGGTTGCACATGTAACATGCTGGTAGAAATTGGATAAAACGGATTTAGGTTTCCCTGCATTAAAGTCCCTGGCCACTAGGAGCGCCGCCTCTGGATGAGCAAATGTGTTGTTTGCTTGTGGCCTTATACAGCTCGTTGAGTGCGGCCTTAGTGCCAGCATCGATTTGCAGCGGAAAATAGACATTTAATTGAACCTTTAACTAGGCAAGTCAGTTAAGAGCAAATTCTTCTTTAGAATGACGGCCTACCACGGCCAAACCCTAACCCGGACGACGCTGGGCCAATTGTGCACCGCCTGGAATCGAACCAGGGTCTGTAGTGACACCTCTAGAAGTGAGATGCATTGCCTTAGACTGCTGCACCGCTGGGGAGCCTAAAATTAATGAAGAGCTCTCTTGGTAAATCGCGTGGTCTTTAGCTTAAAACTAGATACTCTACCTCAGCCCGAGCAAAACCTCGAGACTTACTTAATATTAGATTTCCTGCACCAGCTGTTATTTACAGATAGACACAGACCGCCAACCCTTGTCTTACTGGAGGCAGCTGTTCTATCTTGCCGATGGACCGAAAACCCATCCAGATGTATGTTATCCATGTCGTCGTTCAGCCACGACTCGGTGAAACATAAGATGTTACAGTTTTTAATGTCCCAGTGGTAGGTTAGTCTTGATCGGAGCTCATCCATTTTTTCAAACAATGATTGCACGTTGGCTGATGGAAGAGGCGGATTACCCACTCGCCATCAGATCATCATGAGGCACCCCTACCTACATCTCCGATATCTCCGTCTCTTCTTCATGAGAATGACAGGGATTTGGGCCTTTTCTGGTGTCTGAAGTAACCATTCGTGTCTGACTCGTTAAAGAAATGTTTTTCATCCAGGTGAGTAATCGCTCTCCTGATATCCAGGAGCTCTTTTCGGTCACAAGAGACGGTGGTAGAAACATTATGTACGAAATAAGTTACAAACAACGCAAAAAAACATACACAATAGCACAATTGGTTAGGAGCTCGGCAGCCATCTCCTCCAGCGCAATACTACAAACGTATTTTGTTTGAATGTGTGTGTTGGTGTGTGTGTGTGTGTGTGGTGGTTGTGTTGTGTGGTGTGGGTGTGTGTGTGTGTGTGTGTGTGTGTGTGTGTGCGTGTTGTGTGTGTGTGGTGTGTGGTGTGTGTGTGTGTGTGTGTGTGTGTGTGTGTGTGGTGTGTGTGTGTGTGTGTGTGTGTGTGTGTGACAGTGGGAACACAGAAAGACAGAGAGAGTGTGAACATGTGTTTTTTCCCCCCTTGACAATATGAGCATGCATAAATTAAAACACAGGTTTAATTTAAACCTTTTATAGTGCAAATTAGCTTCTGTAAGCCTTAAGGATTCTTAAATCAATTAGTCTTAAATCAGCCAGTTAATGTGGATTGTGGTGAGCAGCCCATCTGCAGGGTATCCACCGTCTCACCCTCCTTTCTGATTATGATTATTCACACATCTGACAATATGATGAAAACCAACCAACCAGCACACTTTCAAGGGTTTCTATTCTCATTTTCTGTACAGTGAAGGTAGAATGATGTTGGTTTTAGGTTGGAGGCTTATCAAAATCACTCTATATATGGAGATTACAGCCTGTCCAAGGCTTCCCAGTCGAGACAGTTTGTGCATATATTATGAAAGAATTTTATTCATTTTGGTGTTCGGCGAGTTATTTTCTTCGGCTGTTCGCGCAACTATTTTTTTTTCTTGAGGAAAGTCGAAATTCGGTATCCGAAGTCCACGCTCCTTCGTTGGCGATTGATCAACAGTAGGGGTGGGAATTGTGAACGAGATTCTACAATGATGTGTTTGCTGTCATTCAACGAGAGAGAGGAGAGAGTGCAGCAGCTAGTCCCTTCTTTCTACAGTAGACTTGAGAAGTTCTGCCCTGAACCTTTACATTTTTACATATATATATATATATATACATACATATATTGTATATATAATTTTTGTTCCTTTATTATTTCCCACAAACCCTACCACCCCTCCCCTAATTGGAGTAAACGAATGAATAACAACACTTCCAAGGCTTCCACTTCCAGCTTATACACACAGTGCCAAATACATTTTACGGACACAATCTATTTTAAATATTTATATTTTGTTTGTTTTTTTCGGGATATGTATACCGAGTATGTCAGACCATTTTATTATTAAACTACACGGTAATGTAAATGTTTTATTTTTTAGTGATCCAATACGTAAAATATTACAATAGTATCAAAATTGGGTTTTAATCCAGAGAGGTTAGAAAAAGTATCTAGATCCTCTATGAGGCTGTGGAGGGATTCTAATTGTGGATTTAAAAGGAAACACGAATCATCAGCGTACAATGACAACTTTGACATCTTAGTTATATGTAAAATTGTGCCACTTACACCTCCTGAGTAAAAACGTCAAAATTAATTACAGATTTCTTGATTTATCTTAGATGAATTAATTCAGACTATTTTGAAGAAGTGTTACTGGTGATGTTGTTGCTACGGTGGCTTAAGAGGGACAAACAACAGTAATATTGCCACTTTTTTTCTCGTTTTACAAGCGAGGTCTTTAGGGAGTATGCGAGCAGAGACGTTCGCTGTGCCGTATTCTGCTAGGAGCAAACCGAACCGTTGTATGCGTACGCCTTTACACTCACGTCGTCGATTCCCTCACTATATTATCCTGGTTATATCGCAGAAATGAACAATTCAAAAAGGTATTTACCTGATTAACTAATTCAGGTAACATGTTTGTATTTTCTCCTTCACAGAATGGCAACATAGAGAACCCCTACTGCAACGGAATGGGGGGGATTCTAGAAGCATACCATCAGAGTCTAAAGACTGTACAACTCTACGGACCAACCAACTTTGCTCCGGTCGTCAACCACGTAGCCAAGTGAGTCATTGAATGAAAATATGCTAATCCCAATCTAGAGAATACCATTGCTGGTGTTTAAAATAATACTGAGATAAAGGACCAACTCTTTGGTCCTAAGCTGCTGTATGTAGAATATTGTGTGCTTTAGCTTGGAAAATAAATACAATGCCTTCAGAAAGTATTCATAAATCTTGACTTATTCCACATTTTATTGTGTTACAGCCTGAATTAAAAATKGATTAAATTGTTGTTTTTTCTCAACCATCTACAAACAATAACCCATAATGACAAAGTGAAAAGAAAAAAAATCTTCAAAATGAAATACAGAAATATCAAATTTACATAAGTATTCACACCCTGGAGTCAGTACATGTTAGAATCATCTTTGGCAGTGATTACAGCTGTGATTCATTCTGGTTAAATCTCTTTGCACACCTGGATTGTACAATACTTGCACATTATTATTATCTAAATTCTTCAAGCTCTGTCAAGTTGGTGGTTGTTCATTGCTAGACAGCCATTTTCAAGTCTTGCCATAGATTTTCAAGCCAATTTAAGTCGAAACTGTATCTAGGCCACTCGGGAACATTCAATGTTGTTTTGGTAAGCAACTCCAGTGTATATTTGGCCTTGTGTTGTATGTTATTGTCCTGCTGAAAGGTGCATTTGTCTCCCAGTGTCTTTTGGAAGTAGACTGAACCAGGTTTTCCTCTAGGATTTTGCCTGTGCTTAACTCTATTCCATTTATTTTCATCAACAACAAAAAAACTAACCAGTTATTGCCAATGACACGCATACCCATAGCATGCTGCAGCAATCACTCTGTAAAAGTTTTAAAGTCACCCTTTCCCTTCATGGTGAATTCCCTGAGCGGTTTCATTCCTCTCCGGCAACTGAGTTAGAAAGGACACATGTATCTTTGTAGTGACTGAGTGTATTGATACACCATCCAAAGTGTAACTAATACCATGCTCAAAGGCAGGGCTTCTTAAACTTTTTCAGCCTGGGACCCAATTTTGAAATTCTGTCTTTCCTGGGACCTAAGCTTACGAAAACATGCAACTATATATAGATATCGGTACATTTCATTGTACTTATGCCAATTAACAAATGCAACATAGACAAATAACAATTAAATTAAATACCCATTTATATATATATATATATACACTACCATTCAACAGTTTGGGGTCACTTAGAAATATCCTTGTTTTTGAAAGAAAAGCAAAAGTGTTTTGGACAGACAAATCTAAGTTTGAGATGTTCGGATCACAAAGAAGAACATTCATGAGACGCAGAAAAAATGAAAAGATGCTGGAGGAGTGCTTGACGCCATCTGTCAAGCRTGGTGGAGGCAATGTGATGGTCTGGGGGTGCTTTGGTGGTGGTAAAGTGGGAGATTTGTACAGGGTAAAAGGGATCTTGAAGAAGGAAGGCTATCACTCAATTTTGCAACGCCATGCCATACCCTGTGGACAGCGCTTAGTTGGAGCCAATTTCCTCCTGCAACACGACAATAACCCAAAGCACAGCTCCAAACTATCCAATAACTATTTAGGGAAGAAGCAGTCAGCTGGTATTCTGTCTATAATGGGGTGGCCAGCACAGTCACCGGATCTCAACCCTATTGAGCTGTTGTGGGAGCAGCTTGACCATATGGTACGTAAGAAGTGCCCATCAAGCCAATCCAACTTGTGGCAGGTGCTTCAGGAAGCATGGGGTGAAATCTCTTCAGATTACTCAACAAATTGACAACTAGAATGCCAAAGGTCTGCACGGCTGTAATTGCTTCAAATGGAGGATTCTTTGACGAAAGCAAAGTTTGAGGGACACAATTGAAAATTAAAAATCTTTATTTTTAACCTTATCAACGTCTTGACTATGTTTCCTATTAATTTTTCAACTCGTTTCATGTGTGTTTGCATGGAAAACAAGGACATTTCTAGTGACCCCAAGCTTTTGAACGGTAGTGTATATATATACAGTATATATATAACACTCTTAGGTTGGAACTGTTGCTGTTAAAATACAATAAATCATTTTAATTCTGAACTGATTGATCACATCACACAGATGTATAACAGAACACACACACAGGCTCAGTGTTTGATAGTGCAACCCTAAGTAACAGTACAGATGAAAAATGATCAGGCCTACTGTACATCTTACTGTAGAAACTATTGTTGAAAACAAAAGTCTAGGTTGGAACTGTTGCTGTTAAAATACAATAAATAAATGCTTTTTATTCTGAACTGGAATAAACAGATCGATCACATCACACAGATGTAGACCAGAATACACACACACTAATGCTAATGAGAGGTGTGTGACTGGTTGAAGTTTTCAACAAGCAGGTCTATTCTGGGCTCAGTTAGTGACAGTCCAACACTGGTTATGCTCAGCATTGAGTCTGTTTCTTTACTTGTTTCTTTACTTGTTTCTAAAGTATGCCAGAGTTGAGTACCCTCGCTGCCATAGGTACAGTGCCTTATGGAAAGTACTCAGACCCCTTGATTTTTTCCACATTTTGTTACGAAACAGACTCATTCTAAAATGGATTAAATAAATAAAAATCCTCAGCAATCTACACACAATACCACAGAGCTTGAGAGGATGTGCAGAGAATGGGAGAAACTCCCCAAATATAGGTGTGTCAAGCTCCCCAAGAAGACTCAAGGCTGTAATCCCTCCAAAAGATGCTTCAACAAAGTACTGAGTAAAGGGTCTGAATACTTTTGAAAATGTGATATTTCAGTTTTTATATWTTTTTATAAATTAGCAAAAGATTTTAAACCTGTTTTTGCTTTGTCATTATTGGCTATTGTGTGCAGATTGATGAGGGGAAAAAACAATCTAATCAATTTTGTGAATAAGGCTGTAACCTAACAAAATGTGGAAACAGTCAAGGGGTCTGAATACTTTCCCAAAGGCACCGTATGTGGTGCCAAACTGGATCAGAACATCTACTGCTTTCTCAGTCAGGCAGGAGACCGCTTCCTGTTGTAGATGAGCAACCCTGAACTGTGAGTGGGTTCTCAGCTAGGCAGGAGACCGCTTCCTGCTGTAGATGAACAACCCTGAACTGTGAGTGTGTTCCCAGTCAGGCAGGAGACCGCTTCCTGCTGTAGATGAACAA
>NC_036857.1:889444-896836 GCF_002910315.2 Salvelinus sp. IW2-2015 | reverse complement strand
GAAGAAGCCCAGAACTGTGAGTGTGCTCGCAGTTTCAGGCAGGACGACCGCTCACTGGTTGTAGATGACAACCAGAAATGTGAGTCGTGTCCGCAGTCAGGCAGGAGACCGGCTTCCTGCTGATGATGAACAACACCCAGAACTGATGGAGCTGTGTTCTCAGTCAGGCAGGAGACCGCTTCCTGTTGTAGATGAAACAACCCAGAACTGGTGAGTTGGTCCTCAGTCAGGCAGGAGAACTCGCTCCTGTTTGTAGATGAACAACCCAGAACTGAGTGAGTGTGTCTCAGTCAGGCAGGAGACCTTCTGCTTGTAGATGAACAACCAGAACTGTGAGTGGTTCCAGTCAGGCAGGAGACCGTTCCTGTTGTAGATGACAACCCAGAACTGAGTGAAGTGTGTTCTCAGTCAGAGCAGGAGACCGCTTCCTGCTGTGATGACAACCGCTGAACTGTGAGTGGTTCGCCAGTCAGGCAGGAGAACGTTCCTGTGTAGATGAGACAACCCAAACTGTGATGTGGTTCTCAGTCAGGCAGGAGACGCTTCTGCTTGTAGATGAACAACCGAGACTGTGTGAGTGTGTTGTCTCAAAACGAAGTCTTGCGTCAGATCAAGTGTATATCAGAGTTCCAGAATAGCAGAGATTTTTAGTTGTATTTTTCAACAACAAACCGGTTAGCAACTGATCAGTAGCTAGATAGCTTTGCTTGGCTAAACGTTTAGCCATAGCTGTGTACAAGTGGATTTGTTTAAAAGAATAAACTCACATCTACTACTATGAGAGATGGTATTCCCTTATTCTGCTTATCATAACCTGTTATAAAATGACGAAAATGCTTGCTAGCTGACTTACTGTCTTCCATGTTTACGAAAATTGTTTCCTGAAAGCACTTCTGCCCTGTTCTGAAATAATTCCCTGGGTTTACCGTCATGCTGTGGAATGTTTGGGTCAGGACCTGTAGTTTTGAATTTGTTCGTTTTTGAGAGACTCATTACTAAGCAATTCCCTGACAGACACGTTGCTGCAACGCTCGTTATTTCTCAACGTTTGTATTAAACCAAGAGGAGAGAACTCATCGTGTATTTGCGTTTCGTGACAATTGAGCTTCGTCGGAACTTGTTGCTAGCTTTGGAGTCGCTTCGATGACAGCGTTGAGTGATGAAGCGACGAGTGGGATGACAAGCCAGTGGCTGACAGCGGCATCGATCTGCTGCTGAACAACAGCCAACTGGCAGCGTGTGGGTTGCGGAGTGACAAACTGCGAAAAACATCCGGTAACCATGAAGCGACACTGGGAATCGTTCCACCGCACTCATACACAGCTGCCAACTGAGAGAGACACCGCTGCTAACAGAGTCGCTCGCACTCGAACAGAGAGTGAGTTGACATTTGGCCAAAAGTCAATTCCAGTAATTAATAAAAAAATTGACTACATTTACTCTGAATGGTCAAACTTAACACGGTCAGTCGACCAATATTTAAAAAGGCTGCCTCAAAGGGATATTCAATGTCTGCTTTTTTTTAACCATCTTACCAATACCCACTAAGAAAACGGAAACTGGTTTTTAGAAATGTTGTGCAAATTTATTCATAATAAAACACAACATACTTATTTACATAAAGTATCACAGAGCCCTTTGCTATGAGACTCAAAATTGAGTCATGTGCATCCTGCTTCTCATGATCTCGTCTATAGTGTTTTCCAACAACTTGATTGGAGTCCACTATGTTAAATCACATTGATTGGGACATGATTTGGACAGGGCAACAGAACCTGTCTAGTAAAGGTCCCACAGTGAGAGCGCATGTCAGAGCAGAAAACCCAGCCCATTGAGGTTGAAGAAGTTGTCGTAAGAGCCGAAACAGGAATGGGTGAGGCCCAAATTTCTGCAGCATTGAAGGTCCAAGAACAACAGTGGCCTCCATTATTCTCAAATGAATAAATAGATTGCGCAACCTAGATCTTCTAGAGCTGGCCTCGCGCGGCCAAACTGAGCAATCAGGTGGAAGGGCATTGGTCAAGGAAAGGACCAAGGAATCCGATGGTACACTCTGACGATGCTCGCAGAGTATTCCTTCTGTGGAAATGGCGAGAACCTTCACAGAAGACAAACGATCTATGCAGAACTCGCAGCCAATCAGGTTTTATGGCGAGTGGCCAGACAGAGCCACTCTAGTAAAGGCCACATGACAGCCGCGAACTGTGAGTGTGTTCCCAGTCAGGCAGGAGACCGCTTCCTGCTGTAGATGAACAACCCAGAACTGAGTGAGTGTGTTTGTCTCAAAACGAATCTTGCGTCAATCAGTGTATTCCAGTTCAGAATACAAATTATTTATTGTATTTTAACAACAACAGGTTGCACTATCAGTAGCTAGATAGCTTGCTTTGGCTAAACGTTAGCCAATAGCTGTGTACAAGTGGATTGTTTAAAAGATAAACTCACATCTACTACTATGAGAGATGGTATTCCCTTATTTCTGCTTATCATAACCTGTTATAAAATGACGAAAATGCCTTGCTAGCTGACTTACTGTCTTCCACTGTCGAATAATTGTTTCCTGAAGCATTCTGCCCTGTTCTGAAATAATTCCCTGGGTTTACCGTCATGCTGTGGATGTTTGGTCAGGACCTGTAGTTTTAATTTGTTCGTTTTGAGAGACTCATTACTAAGCAATTCCCTGCACAAAACACGTTGCTGGCACGCCTCGTTATTTCTCAACGTTTGTATTAAACCAAGAGAGAGAAACTCATCGCTGTATTTGCGTTTCGTGACAATTGAGCTCAGTCGGAACTTGTTGCTAGCTTGAGTCCATTCGATGACAGCGGTGAGTGATGACGACGAGTGGGAATGACAAGCCAGTGGCWGACAGCGCATCATCTGCTGCTGAACAACAGCACTGCAGCGTGTGGGTTGCGGAGTGAAAACTGCCGGAAAAACATCCGGTAAACCATGAAGCGCACTGGAATCTTCCACCCACTCACACAGCTGCCAAACTGAGCAGAGACACCGCTGCTAARCAGAGTGCACACTGAACAGAGAGTGCAGTTGCATTTGGCCAAAATCAATTCCAGTAATTAATAAAAKAATTATACATTTACTCTGACATGTCACACATTAACAGGTCAGCGACCAATACTTTAAGAAAGGCTGCTCAAAGGGATATTCAATGTCTGCTTTTTTTTACCCATCTACCAATACCCCATAACGACAAAGCGAAACTGGTTTTTAGAAATTTGTGCAAATTTATTCAAAATAAAACACAGACATACCTTATTTACATAAGTATCCAGACCCTTTGCTATGAGACTCAAAATTGAGTTCATGTGCATCCTGCTTCCATTGATCGTTTCCAATCAAGTTTCCACAACTTGATTGGAGTCCACCTATGTTAAATTCAATTGATTGGACATGATTTGGACAGGCACAAACCTGTCTATATAAGGTCCCACAGTTGACAGCGCATGTCAGAGCAAAAACCAAGCCATGAGGTTGAAGAAGTTGTCCGTAGAGCTCCGAGACAGGATTGTGTCGAGGCACAAATTTCTGCAGCATTGAAGGTCCCCAAGAACACAGTGGCCTCCATTATTCTTAAATGAAAAAAGATTGGCGCCACCTAGACTCTTCCTAGAGCTGGCCTCCCGGCCAAACTGAGCAATCAGGTGGAAGGGCATTGGTCAGGAAAGTGACCAAGAATCCGATGGTCACTCTGACAGAGCTCCAGAGTTCCTCTGTGGAAATGGGAGAACCTTCCAGAAAGACAACCATCTATGCAGAACTCCACCAATCAGGTCTTTATGGTCGAGTGGCCAGACAGAAGCCACTCCTTAGTAAAAGGCACATGACAGCCTGCTTGGAGTTTGCCAAAAGGCACCTAAAGAACTCTCAGACCACGAGAAGCAAGATTCTCTGGTCTGATGAAACCAAGATTGAACTCTTTGGCCTGAATGCCAAGCGTCACATCTGGAGGAAACTTGGCACCATACCTACTGTGAAGCATGGTGGTGGCAGCATCATGCTGTGGGGATGTTTTTCAGCGACAGGGACTGGTAGACTAGTCAGAATTGAGGGAAAGATGACAGGAGAAAAGTACAGTGAGATCCTTGATGAAAACCTGCTCCAGAGCGCAGAGGACCCCAGACTGGGGCTATGGGGTTCACCTTCCATCAGGACAACGACCCAAAGCACACTGCCAAGACAACGCAGGAGTGGCTCCGGGACAACTCTCTGAATGTCCTTGAGTGAACCGACCAGAGGTCTGACTTGAATCTTAAATCTTAAATCTAACATCTCTGGAGAGACCTGAAAATAGCTGTGCATAAACACTCCCCATCCAACCTGACAGAGCTAGAGAGGATCTGCAGAGAAGAATGGGAGAAACTCCCCAAATACAGGTGTGCCAAGCTTGTGGCGTCACACCCAAGAAGAATCACTGCCAAAGGTGCTTAAACAAAGTACTGAGTAAAGGGTCTCAATACTTTTGTAAATGTGATATTTCATGTTTTTTTTTGTTTGTTTTTTTTAATCTAAAAAACAGTTTTTGCTTTGTTATTATGGGGTATAGGTTGATGAGGAAAGAAACGTTTTAATCCATTTTAGAATAATAATTTAAATTTTTTTTTTGAAATAAGTCAAACTGAAAAGTTTCCGAATGCACTGTATGTATAGGGGTAAGGGGACTAGGCAACAGGATGTAAGTTAAACAGAGTAGTAGCAACTTGTATGTGAGTGAGTGTGGGTGTGTGTAAAGTCAGTATAAATCAATGTGCATATTATRTATGAGTGAGCAGATGGTGGAGTGAGTGTCTGTGTGTGTGTTGGGGTGACAGTGTGAGTGACTGTGTAGGGTCCTATGAGTGTGCATAGAGACATTGCAAAGATTGAAATAAAAGGTCAATAACGATACAAGGTAAACTCAGATAGTCCATGTGGCTATTTTGTTAGCCATTTATCAGTCATATTGCTTGGGGATAGAAGCTGTTCAAGAGCCTGTTGGTGTCAGACTTGATGCACCGGTACCTCTTGCCGTGCGGCAGCAGAGAAAATAGTCTGTGGCTTGGGTGGTTGGGGGTCTTTGACRATTTTCCGGGCCTTCTTCTCACACCGCCTGATATACAGTAGAGGTCCTGGGTGGCAGCGGGGCTCGGCCTCAGTGATGTACTGGGCTGTCCGCAGAACCCTATGTAGCGCCAATGCGATCGAGGACGGTGCTATTGCCATACCAAGCAGTGATGCAGCGATGCAGGGTATTGTGTGTAGATAAGTGATACAAAATCTCAATTTAATCCATGTTTAATTCACAGCATGTGAGGAAGAAGTCGGCGTTGTGTGAACTTTGAACTTTGAACTTTCTGAAGACACTGTACACGTGACTCTGGATGACATCATAATGATGTTAGTTTSCAACATTAGGGCTGTTTTCCTAAACAAGTAAAATTCTCTTTGTGTTTTGTTTCCTTGCCAAAATACTAACGAGTATCACGATACTGATATCGTCCCGGCCCTAATCTCAACTAGCCTAGTCCCAGATCTGTTTCCTGTTGTATAGCCGACTCCTATAACCAGGTCCCAGATCTGTTTATCCTGTTGTATAGCCGACTCCTATAACCAGGTCCCAGATCTGTTTCCTGTTGTATAGCCGACTCCTATAACCAGGTCCCAGATCTGTTTCCTGTTGTAAAGCCAACTAATTGGCATGAGGTATCCTGGTTCCAGATATTTTTATACCGTCTTAACCATATCCTATACTTGTTTGGCATTACAATAGGAGTCGGCCATATAACACAAACAGATCTGGGACCTGGTTATAGGAGTCGGCTATATAACACAAACAGATCTGGGACCTGGTTATAGGAGTCGGCTATATAACAGGATAAACAGATCTGGGACCTGGTTATAGGAGTCGGCTATACAACAGGATAAACAGATCTGGGACCTGGTTATAGGAGTCGGCTATACAACTAACCCAGAAGGTCCGGCTGAAATGTCAAAACGTCCTTAGCTGTGGCATAATGAAGCACTTGGATGTGTCACTGTTGTTCTGATCCTAGATCATGATGAATCAGATTACATGGACAGGAGGGAGCTGATCCTAGATCATAATGAATCAGATTACATGGACAGGAGGAGCTGATCCTAGATCATAATGAATCAGATTACATGGACAGGAGGGAGCTGATTAGATCATAATGAATCAGATTACATGGACAGGAGGGAGCTGATCCTAGATCATAATGAATCAGATTACATGGACAGGAGGAGCTGATCCTAGATCATAACGAATCAGATTACATGGACAGGGGGAGCTGATCCGAGCTGATCCTAATATACACAGCCCCTGGTCAAATCATGAGCCTACCTGGAATCAATAATAACTCTAAAAGATAAAGAAAATACAGCGATTTGCAATTCTAAACACATAAGTAAATGTTTCATGTTATGACAGCTAGGATGTGTGATGGATCTAGATCACGTACCTACAGAACTGCTAAGACTATATGTGGCTCATCACAAGCACTGGCTCAGACGATTTAGAATACAGTGTGTGTGTTTTGTTTGTATGTGTGTGTGTGTGTGTGTGTGTGTGGTGTGTGTGTGTGTGTGTGTGTGTGTGTGTGTGTGTGTGTTGTTGTGTGTGTGTGTGTGTGGTGTGGTGTGTGTGTGTGTGTGGTGTGTGTGTGTGTGTGGTGTGTGTGTGTGTGTGTGGTGTTGTGTGTGTGGTGTGTGTGGTGTGTGGTGTGTGTGCGCTTTGATCAGGTCAGAGTTAGGATCAGCTTTTAGGCTCGATTACCATACATGCGGTTAAAGAGATCATTGGAATGCAAGACCGTGGGGAAGAACAAGGACGCTGTCAATGCGCACATTAGAAATAATCTGATGTTACAAAGTGGATTTTGTCAAATTCGGTGATTTTTGTGTTCTAACAGACCACAATCTTGGTTACAAAATCCGATTTGGATATATGTGGCTGTTTTCACTGCTATAATATTATATACTAGTCCTTTTCAGGGTTAGAAAAAAATGTCTGCTAAATGCTATCTCCCGTTCGTATAAGCTGGTAGCGTAGCTACATATAAGAAATCTGTGGTGGAACTTGAAGACATTTTTAAGTGTAATGCAGTTCATTGGTGACGATGGGGTTGATCAAACAAGCATTTACTTTTTTAACTCAACTAGTGTATATACCATACAGATATAGGATCTTTAATTTGATCACCTGTTGCAAGAAGAACTTAAATTAACTTATCAAAAACATGCAGTGTATTTGAGGTTTAAAAGGTTTTCAGGTTGTAATTTCTACATTGACTTAATTTTCCTAAGAAATGCATCAACCCTACAACAAAATGTACTTCTATTATTTCACATTGCTGTGGCAATGGCTTCAAAATCGAT
>NC_036857.1:886120-888867 GCF_002910315.2 Salvelinus sp. IW2-2015 | reverse complement strand
CAGGATAACAGATCTGGGACCTGGTTATAGGAGTCGGCTATAAACAGGAAACAGATCTGGGACCTGGTTTAGGAGTCGGCTATACAACAGGATAAACAGATCTGGGACCTGGTTATAGGAGTCGGCTATAAACAGGATAAACAGATCTGGGACCTGGTTATAGGAGTCGGCTATACTAACAGGATAAACAGATCTGGGACCTGGTTATAGGAGTCGGCTATGCAACAGGATAAACAGATCTGGGACTCGGTTATAGAGTCGGATCCTACATCTGTACTGTATGAACAATTTTGATGTGGGGCAATGAGGAGATTCTGAATCTTTACCCCACGGAGGACGTGTGAGTGGTGTTGCCATGGCATTTTCATTGTTTTGGTCGAGTTCGATGGATCTCTTTACCGCATCGATCCGTAGCACTGAAGATCCCCCTTGTAGTGCGATTTACATTGAAAGGTATATGTGCTCGGGTTCTCGGGGGCAGGATTCACGGTAAACGCTGAAGATGTCAGCTCAATCGTAAATTACCTTTGAAAGGGATACTTCTGGATTTGAACTTGTAGATACCATTTTCATGTCTCTACACGGAGTTTAAAGGAAGTTTCTAACTAGCGTTAGCGTAATCAAATCAAATGTATTTATAAAGCCCTTCTTACATCAGCTGATATCTCAAAGTGCTGTACAGACCCAGCCCAGCCTAAAACCCCAAACAGCAAGCAATGCAGGTGTAGAAGTAATGACTGGAAGTGTGCATAAAAACGGTATCCACAAGTTCATCTGACTCCGGGGGAAGTACACTGAACAAAAGTATTAAACGCAACATGTAAAGTGTTTGTACCATGTTTCATGAGCTGAAATAGATCCCAGAAATGTTATGTGCAAAAAAGCATTTCTTATTTCTCGCAACTTTYGTGCACACGTTTTGCCAAGATAATCCATTCACCTGGCATATCAAGAAGCTGATTAAACAGCATGATCAATAAACAGGTGCACCTTGTGCCGGGGACAATAAAAGGCCACTCTAAAATGTGCAGTTTAGTCACACAACACAATGCCACATATGTCTCAAATTATGGTATGTGCATAAGCCACGGACAACGAACACAATTGCATTTTATCGACGGCAATTTGAATGCACAGAGATACCGTGACGAGACCCTGAGGCACATTGTCGTGCCATTCATCCGCCACAATCACCTCATGTCTTAGCATGATAATGCACAGCCCCATGTCGCTAGGATCTGTACACAATTCCTGGAAGCTGAAAATGCCCCATTTCTTTCATGGCCTGCAAACTAACAAGACATGTCACCGATTTAGCATGTTTGGGATGCTCTGGATCGACCTGTACGACATCGTGTTCCAGTTTCCGCCAATATCCAACAACTTCGCACACCCATTGAAGAAGATTGGGACAACATTCCACAGGCCACAATCAACAGCCTGATGAACTCTATGCGAAGGAGATGTGTTGCGCTGCATGAGACAAATGATGGTCACAGCAGATATTGACTGGTTTTCTGATCCACATACCTACCTTTTTTTTAAGGTATCTGTGACCAACAGAAACATATCTGTATTCCCAGTCATGTGAAATCCATAGATTAGGGCCTAATGAATTTATTTCAATTCACTGATTTCCTTAAATGAACTGTAAACTCAGTAAAATCTTTGCAATTGTTGCATGTTGCGTTTATATTTTTTGTTCGGTATAGATTAAAGGGCCTCATTGCCAAAATCCCAAAAAGTATCCCTTTAAATGTCAGTCTTCAGCGCAGATCTTCAGCGCAACCAATTTAGTCAAGCCCTGCATTATGTTACTGAATATCTACTGCTCCAATGACTTCTATAATGTCCCGGGATGTCATCATCAGTATTGGAAGGGTGTAATTCTTATCTTATCTTTCAGCCCCTAACTTGTTGTGGCTCTGTTCTCTSCCAGGTACGCAGCGGCCGTACAAGACGGTTCTCAGTACTTTGTCCTGCTCATCATCACAGACGGAGTCATATCAGACATGGCCCAGACCAAGGAGGCCATCGTCAACGTGAGTGGTCTGCTGGATGTTCCCATTACCCATAATCCTCCTTTGCCCTCTGTCTCCCTGTCTCTCTCTCTTTCTCCCTCTTTCTCTCCCTCTCTRCTTTACGGGTGCTTTTACTGTAACTCACTATAGCACCTCTGCCTTTTTACCTCAGCTAGCTCCAGGCCAAAGTCAATGTATGTTGTTCTGCTGCTTTCAGACATTCTCGTCAGGGTCACTTTATTTGAAGAAGTAGGCCGATGTTCAGTTCTATTATCTGCTTAGAGGATTGCCGAGGCAGGTTGAAAAGTTGAGACAGGTTTAAAGTCTTGGTGGAGGCAGGTTGGAAGGCTGAGACAGGTTAAAAGGCTTGGTGGAGGCAGGTTGGAAGGCTGAGGCAGGTGAGAAGGCTTGCCTCGGTTGAAGCCGGTTAAAAGGCTTGACTCGGTTGAGGCAGCTTAGAAGGCTTGACTCGGTTGAGGCAGCTTAGAAGGCTTGACTCGGTTGAGGCAGCTTAGAAGGCTTGACTCGGTTGAGGCAGCTTAGAAGGTTGGCTCGGTTGGGCAGCTTAAAAGGCTTGACTCGGTTGAGGCAGCTTAGAAGGCTTGACTCGGTTGAGGCAGCTTAGAAGGCTTGGCTCGGTTGAGACAGGTTAAAAGGCTTGGCTCGGTTGAGGCAGCTTAGAGGCTTGGCGGACGCAGGATAGAGCAGCAGACAAGATCTTAAAAA
>NC_036857.1:869735-880388 GCF_002910315.2 Salvelinus sp. IW2-2015 | reverse complement strand
GGCTTGCCTCGTTGAAGCAGGTTAAAAGGCTTGACTCGGTTGAGGCAGCTTAGAAGGCTTGACTCGGTTGAGGCAGCTTAGAAGGCTTGACTCGGTTGAGGCAGCTTAGAAGGCTTGACTCGGTTGAGGCAGCTTAGAAGGCTTGGCTCGGTTGAGGCAGCTTAAGCTTGACTCGGTTGAGGCAGCTTAGAAGGCTTGACTCGGTTGAGGCAGCTTAGAAGCTTGGCTCGGTTGAGACAGGTTAAAAGGCTTGGCTCGGTTGAGGCAGCTTAAAGGCTTGGCGGACGCAGGATAGAGCAGCAGACAAGATCTTAAAAAGAGGTGTGGCTGTTCTAATGGTTTGACTAACAGTCGCAAATTCCCTTTAACCCAGTCTGCTGTGAGTCAGAGGTTAGAAGTCATCAGAGGTCAGGATGCCGTGCTGCTCCCCAATTGGACAGTAGACACACTCTGTGTATTCCCACGCCAGAGATACAAAGTGGATCAAGGGACTTTTCATGAACAAACAAACCTTTTAGAAGCCCAAAAGCAAGCGTTAATGTTAAGTACAGCGCTATCATAAACAAATTGATGTTCATAGATACAAAACCTTAAATTGGGTCAACAAAAAATAAAAGAACATCCAAACAACAGTGAAACATCTTGCCTCTACCTCTAACCTGCCTCAACTGACTCAACCAAGCCTTCTAACCTGCTGCCTTGGCCCTGCTTTCTGTGTCCTGCCATCGCATTTACAGTCCTGTCAACTAGAATCACTATTCTCAACACAGGGACAAAAGACTGAATTACTTGTTTATTTGGAGTTGAATCCTTTGCCGCTATCAGTTGTTTTCTCCAATTGTCCATACTGTCCTGCTGATTTAGTTTTGCATATCTCTATGGAGTCCACCTTACCCTCCATTCCCCCACTCGTCTGCCCGTTTACCAGGCCAGCCTTTGGGCTAAATATTAGCTCCAACCACTGTCTTTGATGTTTCACAGATCTCTCCTTAACTTCACTCTCCACTAAGGGCAGTGGTTAATACATGAGGACCTACTCTCTTCCTTTTCTGTCAGGACAGAACAGCAGAATCACCATGGCCCATAATTCATTTGGGCCGCTATTACATCACTGCATATCTGTGTCTCAAAGTGCACCATATTCCTTATTTAGTGCACTACTTTTGACCAGAGCCCTATGTACCCTGCTTAAAACTAGTGCACTACATATGGAAAAGGCTTCCATTTGGAACGCGGACAATGTGTTGGCAGTTTATACCCGTGTCACAGGGGAGGGGCTGCCTCACTGACTGGTTTGTCATGCAGAGGATGGTTGGAATAAAATTCATGAATATTTTAATGATTTTAGAAACTTCCAGGTTTGCTTCTGCAGGCCGGAAAATACTATTACAGCCAGGGACAGGTAGAGATCAAACTATTCAAAGTTGTTGGGTTTGCAATTATTTTTGCAGTCCAAAAATAGATGGGATTTAAACAGCTTGCTGGAGTAGGATCCCATGAGTAAGAAGTAAAGTTACTAACAGTGTCGACTAAATAATGTATGTTTGTGGTTCAGTCTTTGTGAAAATATGATGTGGCGTTTATTGATACAAGTGTGTTGATTAAATGGAAAAATCTGTTAGAGTTTCAGTGTGAGAGAGAGTGAAAGAGGCGAGAGTGAGAACGAGAGAGAGAGCACACATATGTGCACACACACACACACACACACACACACAACACACACACACACACCACCACACACACACACACCACACACACACACACACACACACACACACACACACACACACACACACACACACACACACCCTGCATCTCTCCACATCCGAATGTGTTTTCACCACAGGCATTTATCATTAATTCATACCACAGAGCTTTTACCGTATAACTCCCAATATAACATATTGCAGCATCAATTTGGGGTGTGGCGGCAGGAGGATAAATCATAGATCGGTCCTATTATGTTGATATAGTGGAATAGAGACACTGCTCAGATAAGAAGAGAGGAGTAAGATGTACAGAGTACAGTGCAGGGCATGTTAGATCATTGATCCCAGCTCATGCACATCGTCTTTCGCTTCAAAAGCACCAGGTCATCATTAGCTGGTTTAAAGCACCAGGTCATCATTAGCTGGTTTAAAGCACCAGGTCATCATCGGCTGGTTTAAAGCCCAGGTCATCGTTAGCTGGTTTAAAGCAGCAGGTCATCATTAGCTGGTTTAAACCAGCAGGTCATCGTTAGCTGGTTTAAAGCAGCAGGTCATCGTTAGCTGGTTTAAAGCAGCAGGTCATCGTTAGCTGTGTTAAAGCACCAGGTCATCATTAGCTGGTTTAAACCAGCAGGTATCGTTAGCTGGTTTAAAGCAGCAGGTCATCGTTAGCTGGTTTAAAGCAGCAGGTCATCGTTAGCTGGTTTAAAGCACCAGGTCATCATTAGCTGGTTTAAAGCAGCAGGTCATCATTAGCTGGTTTAAAGCAGCAGGTCATCATTAGCTGGTTTAAAGCAGCAGGTCATCATTAGCTGGTTTAAAGCAGCAGGTCATCGTTAGCTGGTTTAAAGCAGCAGGTCATCGTTAGCTGGTTTAAAGCACCAGGTCATCATTAGCTGGTTTAAACCAGCAGGTCATCGTTAGCTGGTTTAAAGCAGCAGGTCATCATTAGCTGGTTTAAAGCACCAGGTCATCATCGGCTGGTTTAAAGCAGCAGGTCATCGTTAGCTGGTTTAAAGCAGCAGGTCATCATTAGCTGGTTTAAAGCACCAGGTCATCATTAGCTGGTTTAAAGCACCAGGTCATCGTTAGCTGGTTTAAAGCACCAGGTCATCATTAGCTGGTTTAAAGCAGCAGGTCATCGTTAGCTGGTTTAAAGCACCAGGTCATCGTTAGCTGGTTTAAAGCAGCAGTTCATCGTTAGCTGGTTTAAAGCAGCAGTTCATCATTAGCGGTTTAAAGCAGCAGTTCATCGTTAGCTGGTTTAAAGCAAAGTCATCGTTAGCTGGTTTAAAGCAGCAGTTCATCGTTAGCTGGTTTAAAGCACCAGGTCATCATCGGCTGGTTTAAAGCAGCAGGTCATCGTTAGCTGGTTTAAACACCAGGTCATCATTAGCTGGTAAAGCACCAGGTCATCATTTAGCTGGTTTAAAATAGCAGTCATCGTTAGCTGGTTAAGCAGCAGGTCATCATCGGCTCGTTTAAAGCAGCAGGTCATCGTTAGCTGGTTTAAAGCACCAGGTCATCATTAGCTGGTTAAAGCACGCCTAGTCAGAATTAGCTGCGTTTAAAAGCACCAGGTCATCGTTAGCTGGTTTAAAGCACCAGTCATCATTAGCTGGTTTAAAGCAGCAGGTCATCGTTAGCTGGTTTAAAAGCACCAGGTCATCATTAGCTGGTTTAAAGCAGCAGGTCATCATTAGCTGGTTTTAAGCAGCAGGTCATCGTTAGCTGGTTTAAAGCAGCAGGTCATCGTTAGCTGGTTAAACAACCAGGTCATCATTAACGTTTAACCAGCATCACGTTAGCTGGTTTAAAGCAGCAGGTCATCATTAGCTGGTTTAAAGCACCAGTCATCATCGGCTGGTTTAAAGCAGCAGGTCATCGTTAGCTGGTTTAAAGCAGCAGGTCATCATTAGCTGGTTTAAAGCACCAGGTCATCATTAGCTGGTTTAAAGCACCAGGTCATCGTTAGCTGTTTAAAGCACCAGGTCATCATTAGCTGGTTTAAAGCAGCAGGTCATCGTTAGGGTTTAAAGCACCAGTCACGTTAGCTGGTTTAAAGCAGCAGTCATCGTTAGCTGGTTTTAAAGCAGCAGTTCATCATTAGCTGGTTTAAAGCAGCAGTCATCGTTAGCTGGTTTAAAGCACCAGGTCATCGTTAGCTGGTTTAAAGCAGCAGTTCATCGTTAGCTGGTTTAAAGCACCAGGTCATCATCGGCTGGTTTAAAGCAGCAGGGTCATCGTTAGCTGGTTTAAAGCACCAGGCATCATTAGCTGGTTTAAAGCACCAGGTCATCATTAGCTGGTTTAAAATAGCAGTTCATCGTTAGCTGGTTTAAAGCAGCAGGTCATCATCGGCTGGTTTAAAGCAGCAGGTCATCGTTAGCTGGTTTAAAGCACAGGTCATCATTAGCTGGTTTAAAGCACCAGGTCATCATTAGCTGGTTTAAAAGCACCAGGTCATCGTTAGCTGGTTTAAAGCACCAGTCATCATAGCTGGTTAAAGACCAGGTCATCATTATCTGGGTTTAAAGCAGCAGGTCATCGTTAGCTGGTTTAAAGCACCAGGTCATCATTAGCTGGTTTAAAGCCAGCAGGTCATCGTTAGCTGGTTTAAAGCACCAGGTCATCGTTAGCTGGTTTAAAGCAGCAGGTCATCATTAGCGTGTTTAAAGCAGCAGGTCATCATTAGCTGTTTAAAGCACCAGTGATCATTAGCTGGTTTAAAGCAGCAGGTCATCGTTAGCTGGTTTAAAGCAGCAGGTCATCGTTAGCTGGTTTAAAGCACCAGGTCATCATTAGCTGTTTAAACCAGCAGTCATCGTTAGCTGGTTTAAAGCAGCAGGTCATCATTAGCTGGTTTAAAGCACCAGGTCATCATCGGCTGTTTAAAGCAGCAGGTCATCGTTAGCTGGTTTAAAGCAGCAGGTCATCATAGCTGTTTAAAGCACCAGGTCATCATTTAGCTGGTTTAAAGCACCAGGTCATCGTTAGCTGGTTTAAAGCACCAGGTTCATCATTAGCTGGTTTAAAGCAGCAGGTCATCGTTAGCTGGTTTAAAGCACCAGGTCATCGTTAGCTGGTTTAAAGCAGCAGTTCATCGTTAGCTGGTTTAAAGCAGCAGTCATTCATTAGCTGGTTTAAAGCAGCAGTTCATCGTAGCTGTTAAAGCACCAGGTCATCGTAGCTGTTTAAAGCAGCAGTCATCGTTAGCTGTTTAAAGCACCAGTCATCATCGGCTGGTTTAAAGCAGCAGGTCATCGTTAGCTGGTTTAAAGCACCAGTCATCATTAGCTGGTTTAACAGCACCAGGTCATCATTAGCTGGTTTAAAAATAGCAGTTCATCGTTAGCTGTTTAAAGCAGCAGGTCATCATCGGCTGTTTTTAAAGCAGCCAGTCATCGTTAGCTGGTTAAAGCACCAGGTCATCATTAGCTGGTTTAAAAGCACCAGGTCATCATTAGCTGGTTTAAAGCACCAGGTCATCGTTAGCTGGTTTAAAGCACCAGGTCATCATTAGCTGTTTAAAGCAGCAGTTCATCGTTAGCTGGTTTAAAGCAGCAGTTCATCGTTAGCTGTTTAAAGCAGCAGTCATCATTAGCTGGTTTAAAGCAGCAGTCATCGTTAGCTGGTTTAAAGCACCAGGTCATCTTTAGCTGGTTAAAGCACCAGGTCATCATTAGCTGGTAACCAGCACGAGTCATCATTAGCTGGTTTAAAGCACCAGGTCATCATTGCTGGTTAAAGCACCAGGTCATCATTAGCTGGTTTAAACCAGCAGTCATCATTAGCTGTTTAAAGCACCAGGTCATCATTAGCTGGTTTAAAGCACCATCATCATTAGCTGGTTTAAAGCACCAGGTCATCATTAGCTGGTTTAAAGCAGCAGGTCATCATTAGCTGGTTTAAAGCAGCAGGTCATCATTAGCTGGTTTAAAGCAGCCAGGTCATCGTTAGCTGGTTTAAAGCACCAGGTCATCATTAGCTGGTTTAAACCAGCAGGTCATCATTAGCTGGTTTAAAGCACCAGTCATCATAGCTGGTTTAAAGCACCAGGTCATCATTAGCTGGTTTAAAGCACCAGGTCATCATTAGCTGGTTTAAAGCACCAGTCATCATTAGCTGGTTTAAAGCACCAGGTCATCATAGCTGGTTTAAAGCAGCAGGTCATCGTTAGCTGGTTTAAAGCAGCAGTCATCATTAGCTGGTTAAAGCAGCAGGTCATCATTAGCTGGGTTAAAGCAGCAGGTCATCATTAGATGGTTAAAGCAGCAGGTCATCATTAGCTGGTTTAAAGCACCAGGTCATCATTAGCTGGTTTAAAGCACCAGGTCATCATTAACTGGTTTAAAGCACCAGGTCATCATTAACTGGTTTTAAAGCACCAGGTCATCATTAAGCTGGTTTAAAGCACCAGTCATCGTTAGCTGGTTTAAAGCACCAGGTCATCATTAGCTGGTTTAAAGCACCAGGTCATCATTAGCTGGTTTAAAGCAGCAGCTTTGTCGATCGCTTACGGTACATTTCCCAGGGGCACGGAACTCTGGTTTCGGAGGCGTCCGCATGGTCCTAAAGCACACCGTTGCCTCGTTTTGTATCACATGATAAAACTGGGGGGGACAAATACGCAAATTCAGAATGTGGGGGGGATACCCCCCGTCCCCCCCCGTCCCCAGTTAAAGTAGCGCCCCTGACATTTTACTAGGCTGCTTTACCAGGCGTCCTAAATAAGAGATGGTGTAAGTGTATTTCACTGTTGGGAGGGAGAGATGTACTGTAAGCATTTTGGCTGTGCTATGTTCCCCTCCTCTGTACGTGCTCTCTACAGAACACATTGTATTAACACTGTAGACAATATCCTATGCTATTCTGTATATTCTACCGTTTACTATTACGTTGGCTATACTGTARTAGTTTGCCTGGACAAAATATTCCACGACTGACTCAAATCTTTCACTTTCTAAATGGTCTACTGTAAAACTGATATTCCTTGTAGCAGCAATACATCCACACATGGCTAAAGAGAATGTACTTCTCAACCTCCAGAGAATTCTGCTGGATATGGACAAATCAAGTTTTTTTTGCAATTCTGATGCATTTCCCCAGACTGAATGTTCAACTAGAGCCGAGCTGAACAGTGTGAACAGCAAGCAGGGAATTGTCAGCAAACGCAGTGTTTCGGGTTATCTTGTCTGTGCAATGCACATGTATTTGTCTTTCGTCCAATGGTCTCCTTGTGTCTTGCTGCCCTGTGCGACTGGATTAGCAGACTGTTGTGAAAGAAGTAGCACTGTTTACTGTGTCACTGAATAAACCCAATGCATTATACACCGTTTGAATAGTGATCAACTGTTTTGTATAGATGCTGTCAGATTGGTTTGTGACTGATTTTTTTATTTTATATTTTTGATCCGTCCTCTTTAGAATCTTTTTTTGGGGTGGATCAATTGTTTTTATTTTGCAAAATACACTAAACAAAGACAACTACCGGTATGAACGTTTAATGACTAAAGCTTTTKCCCACGTAAAGAACTCAAAAAACACCTTGTCAGAATGTTGACAGTATCACATCTACTTCTTTGTTCGTCACTGTGTTTGTTCTCCGCAGGCCGCTAAGCTTCCAATGTCTATCATCATTGTTGGAGTCGGACAAGCTGAGTTTGATGGTGAGATTGACCTCCCTCATAATGCTTTCATGATATTTTAATGTTTGTTTTTTGTTGTTTTCATTTATAATTAGCAGATAGCCATGTCAATACACTGAGTATACCAAACATTAGGAGCACCTTCCTAATATTGAGTTGCACCCTCAGTTAAGAATTTGTTCTTAACTAACTTGCCTAGTTAAATAAAGGCTCAATTTAAAAAATATATTTACAAAATTTGGCAGCAGAATAGCCTCAATTCGTCAGRCCATGGACTCTACAAGGTGTTGAAAGTGGTCCACAGGGATGCTGGCCCATGTTGACGCCAATGCTTCCCACAGTTGTGTCAAGTTGGCTGGATATCCTTTGGGTGGTGGACCATTCTTGATACACATGGGGAAACTGTTGAGTGTGAAAACCCCAGCAGCGTTGCAGTTCTTGACACAAACTGGTGCGCCTGGCACCTACTACCACTTCCTGTTCAAAGGCACTTTTCACCTTCTGGATGGCACCCATGTCTCAAGGCTTAAAAATCCTTCTTTAACCCGTCTCGTCCCCTTCATCTACACTGATTGAAATGGATTTAACAAATGACAAATCAATAATAGCTTTCATAGCTTTCACCTGGATTCACCTGGTCAGTCTACAGTATATCCTGGAAAGAGCAGGTGTTCATACTGTTTGTATACTCAGTGTATGTTTTTAGGTGGGAAATGGAAATGAATTCAAAAGAGACTCTTATAAGCTGCTGCTGGTCAGAAAGAGTATTATTTCACTATGTGGCTAAGAGAAAGAAAACATTTTCACACAACGTCTTTAACTTAGTCCTTGACCTATGCTGAGGAAATAACAACTCAAAACATTTGCATACATAATCAACACAACTCAAATAAGATATTCCTCTGTCAAATATGCCAAGTGTTTTGTCATTGATGTACAATAAATAATGCAATAGAATTAAGGTAGGAGGTTACAGGGGGGCAGTTTCAGTGTGAGGGATCTTAGCTAATTGGCAGTTTGGTGGAAGTCCCTAGTTAATAAGCAATTCACAGCTGTTGCATACAATCTGAATATTTTCAACATATGGTCACAACTTTGATTCTCGCCATTTTGGTGTGCTGTTTGCTGTAACAGTGGCTGGCTGGTGTTTGGTTTTAAATATTCTTCTTTTACATGGTTATTTACGATGCTGGGAATGTTCTCATGAATGTTAAAGGCAGTTATTATAATTGATTAGGAGGCATAGGCAGCGCATCCATAAGGCTAAGGGAAGCTAAGATTTCCCTAAAGTAAATTGAATTACATTGCCCAAAATTATGCAGCCTAATTAGCTTACTCCTGTCTATACAGAAGTAAATAAAATCATWAAAAATAGGCTACTATACCAGAAAGCATGATTTAGCCACAGAGGACCATTTAAAAAAAACAATTATAATAATAATCTACCAAATAAATGATTGTTGAGTTGCGACTGTCAGTGAAAAGCAGAGAGACCCAGCCATGGCATATGACAATATTTAAAAACAACATTGCGGAAAAACCGTTTGAAAAGAAAATGGCTATTGTTGTAAAGAGATTACAATACAAAGACTCCAAACTGTGTATTTTAGTTATCAAAATTCKCAACTTAATTGAGCGAACAGTAGCAGATCTTATTTGCACTAGTAGAGATTATTGGCCCTATCCTCAGTGAGTTTGCATATTCACTCTCTTTATCTTTGGGTCAGTTCCACTTTWGTTTGTTTTTGGATAATCATTTCTTCCTTGTCACGTTGGCATAAATGGATCGGGAGACAGGCACAGGAATGCGCAATAGGGGTTTTTATTACCCAAATTACAGCGTGCTGTGTAAGGGCACAGGGACGAAGACCAAACAAACACGTATACAAAACACAGGGTAGAAACCAAAACAAAAGAGTGAGGAGTACCTCGAATGAATACACAATAATTATCACACGGGATGAGACCCGTAATCATCTGCACAATCCACGTGGCACGAAAGCCAAAACAACACAGCACAGGTACTCACATGACCAACGGACATTGGCACAATAATCGACAGGACAATGGTGAACAAAGGGCACACTTATACAATGACTAATCAAATGGAATAGGGGCCAGGTGTGCGTAATGACAGTTCCGGAGGGATCCGTGACACTCCTCCAGGTTTTAGATTGACACCATATTGTATTTGTTTCTCCCGTTTTCATAGCCGATTATATGGATCAGACATTTTGTTTTTATTGATCTGTTTGTCAGTGTCAGCAGAGTAGGCTACCCTGTAATTTGTCATATTAAAAATTATTCTGCTAATGTATCCAGTCATATATAGTGTAGTAGAATTGCATGAAATATGTTTAAAAAAAAGGCCAACTATCATGTTTAATGTAAGACCCAGGTCCAGACAGTGACGAATAACAAAGGTTTATTGGTCGAACGAACAGGGGCAGGCAGGCTCAGGGTCAGGGCAGGCAGAGGTCAATAATTCAGATAGCTGGGGCAAAGGTACAGGACAGCAGGCAGGCTCAGGTCAGGGCAGGTAGATGGTCAAAACCGGGAAACAAGAAAACAGGAACAAGGGGGGAAATGCTGGTAGGCTTGACGAACAAAACGAACTGGCAACAGACAGAGAACACAGGTATAAATACACAGGGGATAATGGGGAAGATGGGCGACACCTGGAGGGGGTGGAAACAATCACAAAGACAGGTGAAACAGATTAGGAGGTGACACCAACATTTTCCTGTGCAAATGTAACGGATGTGAAATGGCTAGCTAGTTAGTGGGTACCGCGCTAGTAGCGTTTCAATCAGTTACGTCACTTGCTCTGAAACCTATTAGTAGTGTTGCCCCTTGCTCTGCAAGGCCGCGGCTTTTGTGGAGCGATGGGTAACGACGCCTCGTGGGCGATGTTGTTGATGTGTGCAGAGGGTCCCTGTTCGCGCCCGTGTCGGGGCGAGGGACGTAATAAAGTTATACTGTTACACAAATAAAGGAGAAGAAATGTATCCGATATAAGCCTCGGCTTTCTCTACGCCACTACATGCTGCATTGAAAAGTATTTTTTTGCGAACTGTGATTGAGTTATATTATTAGCCTAAATTATGACTATTTATTTATTATTCACATTAGGAATATTAGGCCATCTTAATAAGTTTGCAAATGTGAGGAATGCATGGAATGCTTTGCTATTAAGTGCATTTTTGTGGTGGAAATTAGCTTCCCCAAACTTGAAACCCACACACCACCTCTGTCTGAAGGCCATATTAGGACAGCCTCCAACTACAAGTCCAGAG
>NC_036857.1:859679-869476 GCF_002910315.2 Salvelinus sp. IW2-2015 | reverse complement strand
CGCGTGAACAGAACAGTTGTTGACTCACCACAGACTGGTAGAGGCGTTAAACTACGGTTTTATAAGCCACCATGAGCGTAGTGACTCACCCAGACTGTAGAGCGGTTAAACTGGTTGTAATAAAGCGTCACCAGAAGGGGTGAAGTGACGCACGCCAGACTGTAGAAGGGTTTAAACTGGTTTTTAATTATAAGCCTACCATGAATGAGGTAGCTGAACTACCACCGTGTTAGAGGGTTAACTGCGCTGTTTATAAGCCGATCTATGAAGGGTAGTGACTCACTCCCAGGATCTGTTAGAGAGGTTGAAACTCGGTTATATAAGCCACCATGAGAGCGCGGTATGTGACTTCACGCCAGACTGTAGAGGGTTTAAACGTGCGTTTAATTAGGAGCCACCTGATAGGTAGTGACTCTACCCAGACTGTAGAGGTGTCTAAACTGGTTTAATCAGCCACCATGACAGGCGTAGTGACTCACCCAGACTGTAGAGTGTTAAACTGGTGCCTTATAAGCCATATGAAGGGTCAGTAAAACCTCAACAGAATCGGTGGGTCCCCAGCGGAACGGTTGAGCTAACGTAGGCTAATGCGATTAGCATGAGGTTGTAAGTAACAAGAAAATGTCCCAGGACATAGACATATCTGATATTGGCAGAAAGCTTAAATTCTTGTTAATCTAACTGCAATGTCCAATTTACAGTAGCTATTAGTGAAAGAATACCATGCTATTGTTTGAGGAGAGTGCACAGTTATGAACTTGAAAAGTTATTAATAAACCAATTAGGCACATCTGGACAGTCTTGTTACAAACTTTTAACAGAAATGCAATGATTCAATGGATCAGTCTAAAACTTTGCACATACAAAAGTCTAAATTGCGCCTGGGCTGGAATAATACATGATGGCATTTCTCTTGCATTTCAAAGATGATGGTACAAAAAAAATACAAAAAAAAMCTGCATGTTTTTTTCATTGTATTATCTTTTACCAGATCTAATGTGTTATATTCTCCTGCATTTATTTCACATTTCCACAAAATTCAAAGTGTTTCCTTTCAAATGGTATCAAGAATATGCATATCCTTGCTTCATGTCCTGAGCTACAGGTAGTTAGATTTGGGTATGTCATTTTAGGCGAAAATGTACAAAAAGGGGCAGATCCCAATTATAAGCCACTATGAAGGATAGTGACTCACCCAGACAGCAGAGGTTTAAACTGGTGTTATAAACACTATGAAGGGTAGTGACTCGCCCAGACAGCAGAGGTTTAAACTGGTGTTATAAACCACTATGAAGGGTAGTGACTCACCCAGACAGTAGAGGTTTAAACTGGTGTTATAAACACTATGAAGGGTAGTGACTCACCCAGACAGCAGAGGTTTAAACTGGTGTTATAAACCACTATGAAGGGTAGTGACTCACCCAGACAGTAGAGGTTTAAACTGGTGTCCCTTTTTCTCTTCTCTGTAGCCATGGTGGAGCTTGACGGTGATGACATCAGAATCTCCTCGCGAGGGAAGCTGGCAGAGAGAGACATTGTACAGGTAGAGCTCAATTTCAGTTTTTCCCGTATGACCATAACACAACACTGATGAGTGATGAGGGGGGGGAGGGGGGGGGCATGTCACAGAAAGGTCACGTCGATACAGTAAGGAAACTACTGAGGATTGATGGCATCATTGTTCAAATCTCAGAGGTGCCATTTGTGAAATATTCCACACCCCCCCTATTCACCCCTAACCAAACAATCTGACATATTAGTAAAATCAATCATAGTTTCACTTGACAAAATTGTTCTGAAATGAAATAACAATAAACATTGTCACATATTGCCACTTTCAAGTTTGAAACAGATCAAAGTGCTATAGAAACGATACCCCTCTCTCTCTCTCTCTCTCTCTCTCTCTCTTCCCCCCCCCCCTCCCCCCCCCCCCCCATATATTTGTCCATTCAGAGACTACATGACCGGACGGAAACACGTGGTTGGAGTATGGCCCGCTAGCTAAAAGACGTCCTGGCTGAGATCCCTGAACAGCTCATCCTCTACATGAAGAGTAGAGGTATCAAACCCTGCCTCCTGCCTCCACTCAATGAGGAACCAGGCCGTGAAGACCAGGACCACGCCCAGACCACCCCTGTCTGAGCCCTAGACCTACCCCCATCTGAGGTGCCAACCCTGGGGAAGGAGGTTGCGGTAGGATGGGTGGTGGACCCCCTCATGGAGGGATGCAAAACGTAAATGTGAAAATGCTTCAAGGCACTTTTTTTTTCATGCTGAACAAATTGATAAGACTCCATTTTGTTTGGAGCGAGACTGCTTTGATGGAAAAAGCTGAAGATCATGGAGTTTTCCTTTTGAGTTTCATCTCCTGACGGAAGGGCGAAGACGGGGGATGAGAATTGGAGAGTCACAGAGGAGGAGAAGAGAGGAGATAAACAGAGCAGTGATGTAAAACGAATGTTAGATGTTAGCAGTCAGAGCTGTCAAAGTGGTGATGTAACAGGTAGCATGCCTTAGATGGAGAGGGTGTTTTTGAGGACATTAGTTATTAGAATGTGCCAGTTTGTATCACGTTTGTGTATATGATACATTTTAGAGTGGTGGTGTATGTTGGATCTATTGTAAAAACTACAGCATCTATTCATGTTGGGGATAATATTTTTCTTCATATTTTCCCATCACGTTTTTTTGAGGGGGGGGGGGATCAATGCTATAAATAATTGTTCATTTATACTTTGAAGAGTACTGTAATACAAAGCATGTGGTAGATAGAAACTATCCAACTGTTTAGGAATAGTTAATGAATGCTTTTCCATTTTGGATTGTGACAGTTACACAGATGACCAGATGTTTGTATGATAGTTTAACTTCATGCACCCTGTACAAGACATACTTACCAATATATATTAACAATAGGTATCAACAAAATGCACTAACAGTCCAAATAAAAAGCACAAAGGTCATATACAAAACATGTATTGATCAAATGAAATATATACCACAATTATATACTAGCAACCAACAGCTACCCCTCAAAGACAATGGAAAGGATTGCACAGCAACAAAATGAAATGTCTTCCAGTTCTAGAACGTTGTCACGAATGAGAATGAATCTAGAATCTAGTTACTTCACATTCTGCATTATTATTGTTTACACATCTGCTCATGCACGACCAGAGCCACATCTTCAAAGGCATAGTATTTCCATAGTATTAGTACATAGCGTATGTCGTCTAGCTAGCTGCATTCACACATATCTCGGTTGCTATAATCCTTCTCGTTGTATTTTGTATAATCCTTCTCGTATGATGTTGTTGATTCTGTTTGATTCTTCTTTATGCTCTGCACACCGTGCCATAGAAATTCATAGTGGATATAGAACACCGAGAAGGCAACAGATGTTGATGAAACACCTTTTGCGAAGTGTGATGTCAACTACATTCATTAATTTGTTGGAATAGATTTTTTTTTTCCCCACTGAGAAAATAAAACAATGCGAAATACTTTCAGCCCAGCATAATATAATCAAATCAAATTTGTCACATGCGCCGAATACAACAGGTGTACAACACTGAACACTGAATACAACACTGAAATGCTTACTTATAAGCCCTTAACCAACAATGCAGTTTTAAGAAAAATAAAAGTTAAGAGAGTATTTAAAAAAATAAACTGAAGTAAAAAAAAAATATCGGATAAGTACTGTAGCCTATGCCATTTTATCCTTTATCTTTTGCAGATTGTATATTCATTGCGTTTCTAACATGCTGACCACACCACTCGCATTATGTGCGCGAGCGTTGCAAAATAAATGTATGCMTACATGTTATTCAATCATTGCATCCAAAATACTGACACGCGTCAACGGGCTYCTGTGTAGCCAGGCCCTAAAAATAGAACTTGGTTCTATTTGTGATGCTTGACGYGCTGAAAGTCCCGCCTCTCCCATCTCCTCATTGGTTTTTAGGAGCATATACCCACGTGGGTGATTGAAAGRTGAACTGAGGTCCACACTCCAGKYCAGTTGGTGGTGGTAATGCACCTTAAAGTTGGTTGCCAACCKCCATATAAAGTCCAAAGAAGAAGAAGAAGCCTGAAGGAGGAGAGATTACTARAMACTWACTAGGTTTCCCMTTTTATCTGTGGATTWATTGTCGGAGTAGAGGACCTTGTGCATTTCAGGTAAAATAACAACCCAATGTTTATATCCCAGGACAAATTAGCTAACAACAGCAAGCTATCTAGCWAAATTGCCATGAATGTTTAATGCTTTTCGAACTGTCCCMAAATTAATATAGTTGGTTCAAAGATCGTTTTGATATTTCAAACTGCGTGTCGTGATCGCGTCTGGTGTGGATGGACAAAATCAACTCGGACGCWYGCGTGTGCCCGGTCTAGTCAKCATGGAASRCGTCATTAAAAGGGASTCAATATAARAAGTAACTGCATAAAGAGCAGTTGATAACAGTGTACAATCTATTTTACTCACTTCATCTGGACTACTGATAGATTTCAAACTTGCTGCCAGGGATGTATTGCCATCTTTAATTTAAGTTGTTGATGTATATGTGACCGACTGGGGTTCAAATCCAGGTTTCCTACACACCACAAGACTGTGTTAGCCCGCGGAGATCAAGCAGTTAACTAAAGTAGCCAAACACAAGTCTTCAAGTTTCAGACAAGATTACTCTCCGTGTGTGCGTTGTTCCAAAACACATTTGACATTTTAGTCATTTAGCAGACGCTCAAGAGCAATTAGGGTTAAGTGCCTTGCTCAAGGGCACATTGACAGCTTTTTCACCTAGTCGGCTTGGGGATTCGATTCCAGCGACATTTTGGTCTCTGGCCCAATGCTCTTAACTGCTAGTAACTGCTAGGCTACCTGCCGCCCTGTTATATCTAGCCATGTTTAAGTTGTTGATGTAGTGCCATGTTTAAGTTGTTGATGCATTCTTATATTTAAGTTCTTGCCATATTGCCATTGTTATATCTAGCCATGTTTAAGTTGTTGATGTAGTGCCATGTTTAAGTTGTTGATGTAGTGCCATGTTTGAGTTGTTGATGTATTGTCATATTTAAGTTCTTACCATATTGCCATTTTGAAGGAATAGTTTCCTGAGCACACAGCGGAGCAGCACTGTCTCTGTCTCTTCAGTCCCGTAAACAGGACACACCAGAAGGATAATATGTCTACATTATTGTCTTTTCTACAGTGGAACGACGTGTTTAGTTTCTTCTTCTCTGTGTTTAAAACAAACATGAAATTGCCACCATGCCAATGCAGTCCTACAATATACAGTATTGCCCATTATTATTTACTCACAGATAGATCACAGTAATCCAATATCTCTATCCAAATGTGCCTATAGTATCGAAACTCTTGCATATCCAGATTAGATTACCCTTATTTTATTTTGTTAGCAACAGTTCCCTTCCCATATTTTATTATTGAACATATGATTCCTAATGCCAAGAATGATAACTGTTTCATATGTACAGTATAGCCAACTGAACAAACAAAAAAATATTTACTAAGTATTATCATTGCATCTGCAACAACAGACTTACTGTATGTTCCTTAAAGTTTGTTATTACACTTTCGTATTGAATGAGAACAATGCACGCATCAAATCTATTTTACAAATGTAGTGGCAGTATACTGCATGTATGACAAAAAAGTCAGCACTTGTTTACAATTTAATCAGATGTAGGATCTTAATTTGAGCCAGTTTGCTACTGCAAGAAAATAATCATGCAGCAACAGGAAATGTCAATTAAAATGTGGATTATAATGTATTTCCAGGGGATGATGCATTTTTTCATCAAGTCTGAAATTTCTAAGTGGAAATTACCGACTTCAGAAGCCTATTTAAACCTCAAATGTTCTCCTGCAACAGGGCGATCAAATTAAGATCCCGCCTGTATATTTACATTGCCTCAAGTTATGAGCAAATATTCATTCTAAAGAATGGATGTTATCTTTATGAAAAGTTTGTTTTGAATCTGTTCACTTGTTTGTTCTCCTTTATTTTAGTTGTGAGGGATAGTGGAGGTTGTTTATATTTCCCCCCATGTACATAGACACTGTGATTAGAAAAATACATGTCTCATAGTAGTTCATGTAGTAGTTTATACAATKTGGTTAAGATATTTTTTGTGTAGGGTTAGCAAAGCAAATGAGAGAGATTATGCGTTTCAAAATAACTTTTAAAACTGTCTCCACCGTGGAGTCTGAACTTTTAATGTAAGCCCCCCACATGAAGACGACTTGGTATCCAAAAAGATGTTCCGTTTGAAATAAACCTCTTAGATAGTGTGCATGTTTGTGCCAAAATGGCAACATGTTTGGTGGTCCCTGCTCCTCAACTCACCTTACTGATGACCTGTGATAGGCAGGGACTCCCTGAGTGAGCCATTTGTTGTGTATGATGATGATGGTGAGGATGATACTGTATCTACAGTAGAAACAGCAGTCACGTAGCATGTTGCATCCATGGTTTTCCCTCATATTTTCTTCCTTAGATAGGTCATGTGTTCGCTTCTCCTGGTCACTATTTATACCTTGACCTAGGGTGTTTACAGCATAGAAATAGAATGACATGTCATTCTATGTCATTGTATATCTATGCTTTACAGTGCGTACCTCCTCTTGGTCTCTGGTTTGCATGCTGATGATAAAGAATACTTTTCCAAACCAGACATTGGACATAATTGTTGTCATTTCTGTGGTTTGTGAAATGCTTTGTAATGGATTGCCTTAATAAAGTGACTGAAGATTAATGAAATAATGATAGTTGAATGTAAGAGTTTTTATTTTATTTGATAGTACAGCAATTTTAGCAAATGACCACAGTGGGCCTCAAACCTGGGTCTCCCAACCCATACGCAGACCTGCTAAATGCTGCTCCAATAACGGTTGGTTTGCTATCCTCGGTAAATGGTCATCTTTAGAGGAGATGCTGGGTTCCTCTTGCCAAAAAAGGAAACCTGTAGCTACCACCGTAAAATCAACCATCTACAGTATATCCCATTCTCATTAAAATCTTTAGGCTTTCATTTCAGGAAGTTTCAGATTAATGTGTAGTTTCCTACTGTATAGCTTCCTGTGGGGATCCTATTATCCAATCACAACACTTCTCTGTGTCCCCTCGACCCTCACAGTGAGCGTTCCCCTTGAAAATGTGTTTTTTTTCTCAGCAGCTTTAATGACATGCATTGCTGACGAACCAAGCTGGCCACCTGGGGGAAGGAAGACAGCAGCTGGAAGTAGAAAAGGCTAGAGAAAGTAGAGCCATTACACTCCTCTGCTGTTTTAACGGTTATAGAAAGAGACACGGAGCTGCCGATGACATATATAGTAACTGTCATACATCGTTAAAACATCCAGGTACCTTTTTGCTGACGGATCGTTACCTTTACCACACGGAGGGAGAGAGAGAGAGACCGTGGGAACAGTGATAGACCAATACAATACTGTCCTCTACAGTCTGAACAGAAGAACATCTGTAGCTATTACTTTAGATGTTTAGAAATCATCTAGTTACCATTTTTCTTCTGATGGCGGATTCTTTGGATGGTCACCTTCCCTACCTGGGGGGGGGGGGGGGGGGGGGGGGCAGGTACAGTATATACACAATGAACTGCTAATGACAAGCTGTTGCGGTACATTTAATATTGACATTTTAGTTCATTAGCAGACGCTATTATCCAGAGCGGCTTGCAGTTAGTGATTCATCTTAAGATAGCTAGGTGAGAACCAACATATCAGCAGGCATAGTAAGTACATTCATCTTCAGATAGCTAGGTGAGAACCACATATCACAGGCATAGTAAGTTACATTTCTCCCCTAATAACGTAGTTATCAGGAGAGTCAAGCATAGAAGGGGAGGGGGGTCGACGTGAGGGGGAGGATTGTTTAAGATACTGATTAATAATAAACTCAGCAAGAAAAGAAACGTGCCTTTTTCAGGACCCTGTCTTTCAAAGATAATTTGTAAAAATCAAATAACTTCACATATCTTCATTGTGAAGGGTTTTAAACAATGTTTCCCATTGCTTGTTCAATGGATCATAAAACATTAATGAACATGCACCTGTGGAACGGTCGGTAGGCAATTAAAGTAACAGTTATGAAAACTTAAGACACTAAAAAAGGCCTTTCTACTGACTCTGAAAACACCAAAAGAATGATGCCAGGGTCCCTGCTCATCTGCGGTCCATGTGTGCTTTAAGGCAGCTGGCAAGGAGGCATGAGGACTGCAGATGTGGCCAGGGCAATAAATTGCATGTCCGTACTGTGAGATGCCTAAGACAGCGCTACAGGGAGACATGACGGACAGCTGATCGTCCTCGCAGTGGCAGAACCACGGTAAAACAACACTGCACAGGATCGGTACATCCGAACATCACACCTTGCGGGACAGGTACAGGACGGCAACAACAACTGCTCGTGTTACACAGGAACGCACAATCCCTCCATCAGTGCTCCGACTGTCCACAATAGGCTGAGAGAGGCTGGAACTGAGGGCTTGTAGGCCTGTTGTATGGCAGGTCCTTCACCAGACTTCACCGGCAACCAACGTCGCCTATGGGCACAAACCCACCGTCGCTGGACCAAACAAGACTGGCAAAAAGTGCTCTTCACTGATGAGTCCGGGTTTTGTCTCACCAGGGTGATGGTCGGATTCGCGTTTATCGGTCGAAGGAATGAGCTTTACACCGAGCCTGTACTCTGGAGCGGGATCGATTTGTAGGTGGAGGGTTCCGTCATGGTCTGGAGCGGTGTGTTCACGAGCATCATCGGAACTGAGCTTGTTGTCATTGCAGGCTAATCTCAACAGCTGTGCGTTTACAGGGAAGACTATCTCCTCCCTCATGTGGTACCCTTCTCTGCAGGCTCATTCCTGACATGACCCTCCAGCACGCAATCCACCAGCCATACTGCTCGTTCTGTGCGTGATTTCCTGATAGGACAGGAAATGTCAGTTGATTATTTTAGGTCTCCTATGCGCAGCGAAGAGCCCGGATCCAATCCCATTGAGCACGTCTGGGAACCTTGTTGGATCGGAAGTGAAGGGCTAGGCAGTTCCCAGATATGTCTGGGGAACTTGCAGGTCTTGAATGGAAGATTGGGGTAACATCTCACAGCAAGAACTGGCAAATCTGGTGCAGTCAATGAGGAGGAGATGCACTGCAGTACTTAATGCAGCTGGTGGCCACACCAGATACTGACTGTTACTTTTGATTTTGACCCCCCCTTTGTTCAGGGACACATTATTCCATTTATGTTAGTCACATGTCTGTGGAACTTGTTCAGTTTATGTCTCAGTTGTTGAATCTTATRTTCATACAAATATTTATACATGTTACATTTGCTGAAAATATACGCAGTTGACAGTGAGAGGAYGTTTATTTTTTACATCTAGGTACCATTTTGTAGATGGGGGAGTTCCTTGAATAGTTACCTTTGAACCTGGGGGAAGACGGCATTTGGATATACTGTAGAAGGAACATACAAGGCAGTGCCACCATTCTCTACAACACCAACAACGAGCTGCTAATGACAGAACTGATGTCCGATTTTGATAAAGCATCTACGTACCATTTTGCTGAGAAGTGATTCTTTGAATAATTACCTTCCTACCCGGGGGATAAGAGAACAGCAGCTGGAGATATAGATGGCCACTACTCTCCTCTCTAGTTTAAAGTTAATAATTTATACAGACAGGCTGGAAGAGAGACGATGAGCTGTTAGTATTTATACAGACAGGCTGGAAGACAGACGATGAGCTGTTAG
>NC_036857.1:844379-859039 GCF_002910315.2 Salvelinus sp. IW2-2015 | reverse complement strand
GTTTAGTATTTTTTAATATATTACAGACAAGTATTTATACAGAAATATTTCAAAGAAAAGGAAAGTAGACAATGAATGTAGGGTGTTCCAGAAAGAGTGGACAGCAAAATATGTCTTTATTGAGGTATCAGGGCTTGCCTTCACCGTGGACATCATGGCCCTCATGAATGAACTGAATTCCAAACTACAAGGGAAGGGCCTTTAAGCACATCAGATGTACAGCCTTGTCAAAGCCTTCAAGGGAAAATTACTCCTCCTGACCCGCCAAGTAGAAACCAACAATCTCACCCACCTTCCGACATTACTAGTCTGTTCGCTATCAGATGACCAGCGGGAGAAGTATACATCGCTGCTGCGTGCTTTGAACGATGAGTTTTCTCGTCGTTTTGAGGATTTTAAAGTGTTGGAAAATGACATGCTGTTGGTTTCCTCTCCTTTCACCTTCAATGTGGATAACGCTCCGACTGACCTGCAACTTGAGCTTATCGATGTTCAGTCTGATGCAGTGATTGGAGAACTATTCAAAACAATATCACTGACGAGGTTCACCACTCAACAAGCATAGCGACGTCAGAAACTACACCTGACTTCACTGCTCTAGTCAATGCCCATCAGAGACTTCACTCCGCACACTGATTGAGTAGTTTAAATGTAATGTTGAGCTCTCGCTCTTTGTCTTTTTCTGCATACCTGTYAACAAGAGTTCTGTCCGTGGTGCTGAATGCACAGTGTACTTTTCCCTCCGTGAAGTTCATTGTGTGTTTAATAATGAAAAGGAGAACATGGATGTGGTTTATTTCTGTGCATGTTTAAAAAGTTACATAAATAGCATATCTGGACGTGATTTACAGTAGATATATCTGTCAACACAGTCATACACGCGATGTATAATCCTGTAATATGATTCTGGCCCGCGATGGCAAAAATATATTCTAATGTGACCCTCCATGGAAAATAATTGCCCAGGCCTGGTGTAGACCAATTAGGGTGTCCCAATCTCTCCGAAAGAATATGGTGATTGATGGTGTCAAAAGCCGCACTAAAGTCTAGGAGCGCGAGGACAGATGCCGAGCCTTGGTCTGACGCCATTAAAAGGTAATTATCCACCTTCACAAGTGCAGTCCCAGTGCTATGATGGGGTCTAAAACCAGACTGAAGCGTTTTGTATATATTATTTGTCTTCACGAAKGCAGTGAGTTGCTGCGCAGCTGCCTTTTTKAATTTTTATTGAGAGGAATGGGAGATTCGATATACACTGTTAGATTTTCTTGGTCATGGTTTGGCTTTTTCAAGAGAGGCTTTATTACTGCCACTTTTAGTGAGTTTGGTTCACATCCGGAGGATAGGGAGCCATTTATTATGTTCAACACAGGAAGTAGCTCTTTCAGTAGTTTAGTTGGAATAGGGTCCAATATGCAGCTTGAAGGTTTAGAGGCCAAGACTATTGTTATGAATGTGTCAAGAGATACAGGATTAAAAAAACTTGAGTATCTCCGTTGAYCCGAGGTCCTGGCAGTGTTGTGCAGACTCAGGACAACTGAGCTTTGGAGAAATAAGCTGATTAATTCTTCTAAGAGTGGTATGTTGCTGAGGGAAATGGTTTGGATAGTTACCTATACATTAATCACTCTTAGCTTTGTACTTAAGGGATCATTTTTATAAGTTTAGAGACAGCAAATAACCATGAAACGACTACAACTACTTCATGAGTTAGGAAGACAAGAATATGCAAATGGTTTTATGGTTTCAGAACGTTCAGTGCACTTAGTTTCTAGAGAGATGAGTCATCATTTCTTATGCAGGCTCTAAGCTACACATTGATTACCATGCAGACCATGACAAAGAAACCAATGAGCCAGGCTATGTCTATTACATTTCAAGTGTTTTCTAAGGCGAGAAGAGAGAAGAAATCCTCATCATTGAGCTAATAAGGTCAGTCTGATGTAGTCTGAAAATAATGAGGTCAGTTTGTAGATAATGAGTGGTCCTGAAATTTATATCTAGCACTAATCCGCTTGCAGAGAGAGAGAGCGAGAGCGAGAGAGAGAGAGAGAGAGAGACCCCTATCAAATAATAAAGTCAAGCAGGCAACCTAAGAAATGTAACAATGACAAATGGTTTGATGAAGAATGCAAAAACCTAAGAAAGAAATTGAGAAACCCATCCAACCAAAAACATAGAGACCCAGGAAACCTGAGCCTACGCCTTCACTATGTTGAATCACTAAAACAATAAATAAATACTTTGGAAAAAAGAAGGAACAGAACGTCAGAAATCAGTTCAATGTAATTAAAGAATCCACAGAATCTAACCACTTCTGGGATATTTTTAACACACTAAACAAACAACAACACAAAGAGTTATCTATCCAAAATGGATATGTGGATTTACCACTTATCCAATTGTTTGGTCTCTATAACAAAGAGCAAACATCAAAAACATATACATGATCAATACAAATCTTAGAATCAACTATTAAAGACTACCGAAACCCATTGGATTCTCAAATTACATTGAATAAACTACAGGACAAAATACAAACCCTCCTACCCAAAAAGGCCTGTGGTGTTGATGGTATCCTAAATGAAATGATAAAATTTACAGACCACAAATTCCAATTGGCTTAAATTCTTTAACATCATTCTCAGCTCTGGCATCTTCCCCAATATTTGGAACCAAGGACTGATCATCCCAATCCACAAAAGTGGAGACACTTTTGACCCCAATAACTCCTGTGGGATATGCTTCAACAGCAACCTGCTAATGATCAAAATCCAGAAAAGAGACGTTAAATTCTACAACCACCTAAAAGGAAGCGATTCCCAAACCTTCCATAACAAAGCCATCACCTACAGAGAGATGAACGTGGAGAAGAGTCCCCTAATCAAGCTGGTCCTGGGGCTCTTTTCACAAACACAAACAGACCCCACAGAGTCCCAGGACATCAACACATTTAAACCCAACCAAATCATGAGAAAACAAAAAGATAATTACTAGACACATTGGAAAGAATTAACAAAAAAACCTAGCAATCTAGAGCACACAATGGCAGGATACCTGACCACTGTGACTAACTCAAAATTAAGGAGAGCTTTGAGTATGTACAGACTCAGTGAGCATAGCCTTGCTATTGAGAGAGGCGACCGTAGGCAGACCTGGCTCTCAAGAGAAGACAGGCTATGTACACACTGACCACAAAATGAGGTGGAAACTGAGCTGCACTTCCTAACCTCCTACCAAATGTAGGACCATATTAGAGACACATATTTCCCTCAGATTACACAGACCCACAAATAATTKGAAAACAAATCCAATTTTGATAAACTCCCATATCTACTGGGTGAAATTCCACAGTGTGCCATCACAGCAGCAAGATGTGTGACTTGTTGCCACAAGAAAAGGGCAACCAGTGAAGAACAAACACCATTGTAAATACAACACATATTTATGTTTACTTATTATCCCTTTTGTACTCTAACTATTTGCACATCGTTACAACACAGTATATAGCCATAATATGACATTTGAAATGTCTTTATTCCTTAGGAACTTCTGTGAGTGTAATGTTTACTGTTCATATATATATATTTTTTTTTTAAATACATTTTGTTTATTATCTATTTCACTTGCTTTGGCAACTTAAACATATGCCAATAAAGCCCATTGAATTGAACTGAAATGCCTATGCACACACACATGCAGGCTACATTCAGAGAGAGAAAGAGACATAGACAGAGATAGAGAAAGGCAGAGATAAAGAAAGAGGGAGAGAGAGAGAGAGAGAGAGAGAGAGAGAGAGAGAGAGAGATGGGATAGCCATGCAACCTCATTGCCTTCAGTCAAAGCTACCTTGAGTATGGCATAGTCAGTCAAGTAAAATCAAATCAAATTGCACTGATATGATAACTGTTGTTACAAATACAGATAATTATTTCTATTTTTTTTAAACTCTGATTAAAAACAACTATTTTCCATAGCTTATGAAAAACATTAATCTCTTATACACACAGTAGCCTCCAATGCAGTAATGGTGAGTGGGTGAGGAGAACTATTCCTCAGTAAACTAARAAGAACACAAGAGAAGAATCCATTATGTTGAATCTTATTAAATCTTCCTGATGTGATGCATTTTATTTACTGTTTGCTGTGTGAGAGAACAGACTGTCCTCTGTACAAACACATTCCCATTACAGAAGAAAAACATTCTGCATCCCAATGGTACCCTATTCCCTTTATAGTGCACTCATTTTGACCAGGGCTCATAGGGGTCTGACCAAAATAAGTACACTGAATAGGGAATAGATGGCCATTTATTTTGGAGTCTTGGGACACAATCACTGTAATTGAAACTGTCAGCCAGGGAGGGATATTTTTGTGATTTCACTGCATGAATGTTAATTCTGCTCGACTTGCCACAATGGAATATAACAGAAAAGGACAATAACAAGGATTAAAGAGTGGAGTTGAATTGCATGTGCTGGTTGGAATATTCAAAAACAAAAAGGAAGAGATTGCAAACTAATAGAAGAGTGGGCGTGTCCGAATACCCATCCTAGCGTACTAAATAGTATGCAATTTTTTTATTTGTATAGTATGTGAAATTTAGAAAATAGTACTCCGAATCCGTCATCTAATGCGCGATTGCTTTGACTCCCACCACTAGTTCATTTTGGTACAGCATGTCAATTTATCTGATTATCAGCTGTTGTCAAACACGTGAGTGAGAAAAGATGAGGGAATTCTACTAGATCCAACGCCGAAATTAGTATGCAGTTTAAGTATGTAGTATGCTAGTATTGGTATTTGGACACGACCAGTTAGTGTGTGTGAGAGAGAGGTGGAGAGAGTGTGCATCAAGTTTATTAGAGAGATTGAGAAAGAGAGAGAGAGTGAGCTCTGGCATCTTCCCTAATATTTGGAACCAAGGCCTGATCACCCCAATCCACAAAATTGGAGACAAATTTGACCCCAATAATTACCGTAAAATACGCCTCAGCAGCAATCTTGTAAAAATCCTCTGCAGTACCATCATCAGCAGACTCCAACATTTCCTCAGTGAAAACAATGTCCTGAGCAAATGTCAAATTGGCTTCTTACCAAAATACCATATGACAGACCATGTATACACCCTGCACACCCTTATTGACAAACAAGCAAAACAAAACCAAAGTCTTCTCATGCTTGGTATATTTWAAAAAAAACTTTTGACTCAATTTGGCATGAGGGTCTGTGTACAAATTAACAGAAAATGGTGTTGGGGGAAAGCATATGACATTATAAAATCAATGTACACAAACAACAAGGGTGCAGTTAAAATTGTCAATAAACACAGAGATTTCTTTCCTCAGGGCTGAGGGGTGCGACAAGGATGCAACTTGAGCCCCACCCTCTTCAACATGTATATCAATGAACCCGGACTCACCCTACTATACTCAGAAATCAAAATGTTTACTGTTTGCAGATGACCTGGTGCTTCTTTCCCCAACCATGTAGCTCCTACAGCCAGTGTTGTAGTACGGTCTCGGTCTGGAGTCCGGTCTTGAGATGACATTTTGAGTGTCTCGGTTTTGTCTCAGTGTTGACACAATCTCGGACAGTGAGGACTCCCAATTTCTTCATGAGACCAGCCGAGACCAGTGGAGTAAAAGACCTCATCATTATTATCAGCTTCCATTCTATAAGGGCATAAAATCGCTTCGCCAAATGTATTCACATCTTTCTTGAAGTATTAATATCTGAACAGTATTTATATCTATTATAGACATGTTTGCGCAGTGGTGAACCTATTGGACCTAGACCTATAGTGTGTGACAGGTTGGTACAGTGGTGAACCTATTGGCCCTAGACCTGTAGTGTGTGACAGGTTGGTACAGTGGTGAACCTATTGGACCTAGACCTATAGTGTGTGACAGGTTGGTACAGTGGTGAACCTATTGGACCTAGACCTGTAGTGTGTGACAGGTTAGTACAGTGGTGAACCTATTGGACCTATAGTGTGTGACAGGTTAGTACAGTGGTGAACCTATTGGACCTAGACCTATAGTGTGTGACAGGTTCGTGATGCTGAAAGGACAGCAACAGTAAAACACAAAGGCCCAGTGGTGTAGTGGAGGCTATATGCAGGTATAACCATGAGTGGACCTGGGTGGACACAGGCCCATCCACTGGGGAGCCAGGCCCCGCAAGGCCCACCCAATCAGCAAAAAAATATATATATATTACAGATAAACACATTTCCACTCACCAGATAATGATCATTTGAAACAACCTTTTCCTGCAGCCACTGAACAAAAGTGCCCTCTTTGGCCTCATGGGTGRAATGTTATAAAAATAGAAAAAATCATAATTTCATAATGAAAAAAGATTATTTAAAAAACAATCTTTAAAAAAAAACAGTTTGGTTATATATCAGTCTTCTGTGATATACAGTATATAAGGGCTGTACCCGACTAAAAAATATCTTGGTCAACCGTGAGCTGTCCTGTTCTTTGGTATTCCATAAGGAGATAAGATAATATCCATAAGAAGGAGATGAAGAAATAGGAGGGTATAGGAGAGGGAGCTGCCTGCCTATTATGTGTGATAAACAGGTGCTGCTAGATTATAATATTATTTTCCTGCCTGTTTGGAACAGTGTAAACAACACTAAATAAATTATAAGTAAATACCAGTCTGTTCTAAAACAAATTGAAAAGCCTTTATTACAGCATAGCAAAGATTTAAAAACAGCCAAATCTGTGAAATTGCTTTATCAGACATTTTTGCCGTTGTCTGAGGCTTGCTGCTCACGGAATAAGTAGGCTATTAAACAAACACTCAAACAGACAACAGAAGAATGATCTGTCTTATTCCTGTAGAAATATACGGATGAATTGTAAAGCCAGACACATTTAACAGTTAGGCTATTGATTATAGACCTAATTAATTGTGGGTTTCCTCTCTCCTTAATTTTTTGGGACAATTAGGCAAAGGCTGTTTACTTGTAAGGGCTGTTTCCTCTTCTCTGCTGCTGTCTCTGACGCATTGTTCTCAGTCCTAATATGTTGGTTAATTTTGCTATTATGCACCAACATAGGTAAAGGCGCCAATTCTACGGTGTCCTGAAGAATATGTTTCAGAACCCCGGACAGAACCCCTAACGTATCCAACGCGGGAGAAAGCACATTAGTTATAAAATAATATTTGTACTGTAGGGTTCAGCCCTTCAGCCCTTCAGCCCTTCAGCCCTATTCAGCCCTTCAGCCCTATTCAGCCCTTCAGCCCTATTGAAGTGCAAAATTGGGATGCAAACTAAAAATGGAATACATTTAAACTCTATATCTGACATGGTACAGGTGTCTTTTTTTAAGCCAATAATCACGTGTGTGAGGTATATACTTTTAGTTCACAGTAGATTTGTTTAAGACTACAAAGACTCACTCTGTGTGCCTCTGAATTAGCTCACTGCAGTAAAAGGTATTAACTTCTTGTTGAAAGTTATTCTTGAAAAGGGAGAAGCTAACAAATTAGCAACAACATCCTCTTCGTTAACACCTGCTGCAGCCACTTGGTCTTGACTCGGACTCGATTTACTACGGTCTTGGTCTTGAATTGGTCTCGCTTTAGGTGGTCTCGAACACAACACTGCCTACAGCAGCAWCTCAGTAAGACAAAAATAATGGTGATCCAAAAAAGGTCCAGTAGCCAAAACAACAAATACAAATTCTATCTAGACACTGTTGCCCTAGAGCCAACAAAGAATTACACCTACCTCGGCCTGAACGTCAACACCACAGGTAACTTCCACAAGGTTGTGAACGATCTAAGAGGCAAGGCAAGAAGGGCCTTCTAAGGAATGGAAGGAACGTAAAACTCAACATCCCACTTAGGATTTGGCTATAAATACTTCATAAGTTACCAAACCCATTGCCTTCTATGGTTGTGAGGTCTGGGGTCCACTTACAAACCAATAATTCACAAAATGGGACAAACACCCAATTGAGACTCTGCATGCAGAATTTTGCAAAAATGTCCTGTGTACAATGTAAAACACCAAATAATGTCACATCTTCTGCTCCTCCCCTCTGGCGTGCGACGTTGCCGGAATACTAACCACCGGTCCAGGGATTTATCATTACGCACACCTGTTAATCATTATGATTCACACCTGAACTTCAATACCTTCATAATTTCCTCCCCCTTATATGTCACTCTCTTATATTCACTCACCAGTTGGTATTATTCTTGTGTACCGGCTTGGAGCCACATGGAATTGTCTCGTTCTTGGTTTTGTTGTTATATTAAACGTTTCACCTGAACCTGCTTCCTGCTTCCTGACTCACAGCTCCATTATTACAGAATACCAACTCAAACTATAGAAGCAGCAGGAAAATCGGATATCTCTCAGATGGTCGACGAACAAGGGTACCTTCTATGTCAACACCATGACCAGCTGGCTCAACTGGAGACGGCCATGCAAGAGGTTCTCCGAAGTCTGCAGCGTGGAGGATACTCTAGAGTCAGTCTACCCAGCGAGCCAGCGCAACAGCCCACCATCCAAATGCTGTGGCTTCCTCCTTCAGTGCTCCCTCTATTTTTCACACCAGTTGGGAGCTCCCACCACCTAGAGGTCTAAGGTTGCCACGGTTATTTCTCTGCTGACCGGGTGGGGATTGGAATGGGCTACAGCCGTCTGGGAGAGAGGAGAGGAGGAGCTAGATTCTTATGAGGGGAGTCATTGCTCTGTTTAAATGCATGATTGATCATCCCGCAGAGAGCAGAGACGGAGGTGAGTGTCTGCTTCACCTACAGCAGGGGAATCAGACGGCTGCTGAGTATGCGCTCAACTTTCGGACAGTAGCAGCTTCCAGTGGATGGAATGAGCCGGCGCTTCGCACGCTACCTAGAAGAGGTCTGTGCGAGGAGGTCCAGGCGGAACTGGCCTGTCGGGATGACAGCCTCACCCTGGACACACGCATGTCGGTGGCCATCTGCCTGGATAACCTTCTCCGGGAGTGTCTGCATTCTCATCGCTTCTCTCCCTCTTTTGGTGAGTACTCGGGATCAGAGCCTGAAACCATGGAGGTAGGGGTCACACACGTTTCCGCGGCAGAACGACGCAGATACAGTATATACAGCTCGGGCTATGTCTGTACTGTGGGAAAGGAGGGCACAAGCTCCAGCGGTGTCCGGTACTTCGGAATACGGGATCCACTAGAGCAGAGGGACGGTCACGTGATGTTCCATTCCCTAGACAAGGAAAGAGTATTCCAGAATCAGCTCTTCCTGCTAGACTCATTTGGTGTCCATCACTCTGGCTGACTGTCCCTCATTTACTGTGTCTACAGCTTTAGTGGATTCAGGCACAGCGGAGAACTTTATGGATCAGACCCTTGCYTCCTCCCTCAAAACTACCATCTACCCGCTCTCCTCTCCTTTTCCGATTCAAGGTCTCGACTGTCGGCCATTAGGATCTGGGACCATCCCACACATCACTCACCCTCACTATGGAGTCCAATCACGGCTGAGACCCAGGCCATGGAGGATTACAGTCCAGAGGTGCTCCAACTGTGTTTCAACCACACATCCACGTCTCCAGAGTTGGCTGGTTTCTTCTTTGTGACCAAGAAGGAGGGAGGATTACGCCCATCGGTATCGATTACCGAGGACTCAATGACATCACCACGAAGTAKTAGTACCMTCTCCCGTTGGTTCCGTGAGCCATCGAGCAGCTCCACGGGGCACAGTTCTTCACCAAACTGGACCTGCGGAGTGCCTACAATCTCATCTGCATCCGGGAGGGGGATGAGTGGAAGACGGCGTTCAGCACGATGTCTGGTCACTACGAGTACTTGGTTATGCCCGTTGGTTTAGCCAGTGCTCCGTCAGTGTTCCAGGCATTCGTCAACGAGGTGTTCAGGAACATGCTCGGACGTCAGGTGATTGTGTACATCGATGACATCACCCACGTTCGAGCTGTCATGGAATGCCTCTTGGTCAATCACCTGTTTGTCAAGGCGGAGGAGTACAAATTCCATCAGAGGGATGTATCCTTCTTGGGTTACCAAATCAGTCCGCAGGGAGTGAGGATGGAGGACAAGAAGATAGATGCGTTAAGGTCATGGCCAGTCCCAACCACCATCAAGGGGTTGCAATGTTTTTTGGGGGTTAGCCAACTTCTACCGCCGCTGTATCAGGAACTTCAGCGCCATCGCCGCCCCTCTCACTTCAAGGGTGGGCCTCGTAGGTTGGTGTGGTCTCCAGCAGCCGACAAGGCATTTCGTCTCCTCCAGGGGCGTTTCCCCTCCACCCCCTTGCTAAAACACCCAGATCCCATGCTACCTTTTGTGGTTGAGGTAGACGCATCTGAGGTGGGCGTGTGGGCCGTTTTGTCACAAAGACAGGGTAACCCATTGACATTGTATCCTGTGCCATTATCTCCAAGAAATTGTCATCCGCAGAGCGAAATTACAACGTCGGTGATCGGGAGTTCCTGGCGGTGAAGTTGGCATTAGAGGAGTGGATATACTGGCTGGAGGGCGCCAGGGAACCATTTGTCATCCTCACCGACCATCGGAACCTAGAGTACATACGGACAGCGAGGAGACTGACTCTGCGCTAATCTGCGCTAAGCCAGGTGGGAACTTTTCTTCACCAGGTTCATCTTCACGCTGAGCTATCACCCAGGTTCTAAGAACATCATGGCCGATGCCCTCTCCCGTGTCTATGATTCGGGAGAGGGACGTAGACGTGGAGATCCGCCAGGCTCTAGAGAGGGAGCCCGCACCCTGGAATTGTCCTCCCGAGTGCATCTGTTCCCACAGGAAAGGAATTGGCTGCTGACCTGGCCATCTAGGTATTGTTATCGCTGGGCATCCAGATATTTATCACACCATCCACTCCATTGCTGAGAAGTACTGGTGGCCCACCTTGGTGCAGGATGGCACTCGGTACGTCAACTCCTTTTCCGTATGTGCTAAAACCAAAATCCCCCCGGAATGCTCCAACAGGGAAGCTCCTGCCGCTTCCCGTGCCTCAGAGACCTTGGTCACATCTCTCCATTGCCTTTGTAACCGATCTTCCCCAGTCTGATGGTTTCACTGACATTCTGGTGGTAGTGGATTGATTTTCCAAGTCATGTCGATTAAACTGCTTTCCAGGTCACTGAGGCACTCTTCCAGCAGGTCTTCCGGCATTATGGCCTTCCGGAGGACATCGTCTCTGACCGAGGCCCCCAATTCACATCAYGATTATGGAGGGCCTTCTTGGAGAAGCTCGGGGTCACGGACAGCCTCACTTCCAGGTATCGGCCTCAGTCCAACGGGCAGGTGGAGAGGATGAACCAGGAGTTGGGGAGGTTCCTGAGGAGTCACTGTCAGGACCGGCAGGGTGAGTGGGCACAATTCCTTCCCTGGGCAGAGTACGCCCAGAACTCCCTATGTCACTCCTCCACTGGGTTGACCCCCTTCCAGTGTGTTTTGAGTTTCCAGCCAACCCTGGCCCCGTGGACCCAGGGCCAGACCGCAGCTCCTGYGGTAGATGAGTGGTTCCGGCGAAGCCATCCATCACTAGAAGGAACAGTCAGGCCGCCACCGCAGTGAGACCACTGTGTTCCATCCTGGGGATCGCGTCTGTCTCTCTACTAGGAACCTCCCACTCCGCTTGCCCTGCAAGAAACTGAGCCCCTGGTTTGTGGGGCTGTTCAAGGTTCACGAGGTGACGTACAGTTTACAACTACCCAGTCACTATCGTATCTCACCCTCTTTTCATGACTCCCTTCTCAGGCCTGTGGTTCCTGGTTCCTTAGCTGATACTGTACCCTACGACTCACCTCCACCCCTCCCTGGACATCGAGGGGGGTCCAGCGTATGCTGTCAGATCGCTATTGGACTCCCCATGTCGTGGGGGTCGGCTCCAGTATCTGGTGGACTGGGAGGGGTGTGGCCCAGAGGTGTTGGGCTCCGGTGGATGCCATTCTGGACCCCAACATCTGTGATTTGCACCTTCGCCGGCCGGACCAACCCACTCCTCGTCCTCGGCGTCGTCCCTCTGGTGGGCGTCATCCTGCGGCTGGAGCTGCACGTCAGAGGGGGGGAAAGTTTGAATAGAAAGTTTGAATAGAAAATACATGCGACAATTTGCCTGCTAGGATGCATTAACCATATTGTATAAATAAAACAGCTGGACGTAATGATGTCACAGTAAAAAATACAGCGTTGAATACAAATTTAGTAGTAGTGTTTCCATTACCCATTTAGACAAATTGTGCATAAATATTTTGGTGACAGCCTGTATGCCCTCCCACCAATCGGTTTCATGTCTCAGTCCTCCCACCTCTCTGTTTCATGTCTCAGTCCTCCCACCTCTCTGTTTCATGTCTCAAGTCCTCGCCACCAATTCGTTTCATGTCTCAGTCCTCCCACCTCTCTGTTTCATGTCTCAGTCCTCCACCTCTCTGTTTCATGTCTCAGTCCTCCCACCCAATCTGTTCATGTCTCAGTCCTCCCACCTCTCTGTTTCATGTCTCAGTCCTCCACCAATCTCTGCTTCATGTCTCAGTCCTCCCATCAATCTGTTTATGTCTCAGTCCTCCCACCTCTCTGTTCATGTCTCAGTCCTCCCACCCTATCTGTTTCATGTCTCAGCCTCCCACCTCTGTTCATGTCTCAGCCCTCCCATCCGCTCTGTTCATGTCTCAGTCCTCCCACCTATCTGTTTCATGTCTCAGCGTCCTTCCCACCTAATCTGTTTCATGTCTCAGCCCTCCTCACCTCTCTGTTTCATGTCTCAGTCCTCACCTCTCTGTTTCATGTTTCAGCCCTCGTCCCACCAATCTGTTTTCAGTGCTCAGCCCTCCCACCTCTCTGTTTCATGTCTCAGTCCTCCCACCTCTCCGTTTCATGTCTCAGTCCTCCCACCAATCTGTTTCATGTCTCAGTCCTCCCACCTCTCTGTTTCATGTCTCAGTCCTCCCACCAATCTGTTTCATGTCTCAGTCCTCCCACCTCTCCGTTTCATGTCTCAAATAGCCCGTGAAAGCCAGCATGGAAATAATGCAATAATTGAGTAATATTTGTCATATTCTAATAATTCTCATGTGCCAGCGTATCACCAAGGTCCGTGGTTGCCATGGTGAAACTTACACTCCAATAGATCTGTAATAATTGAATGGTGAAACAACCAGAGAATCAAGGCAAAGAAATTCAAGCCGTTCTTCAAAGTCCTTGTCCTGCAAATAAACATTATTTTTATAGATGAGCCCTCCCACCTCTCCCACCTCTCCCACCTTGGAAGAATCCAAGATGGCGTAGCAGTCGGATGTGTCTTTGTCCTGTCTTGTCCCGTGTAAATAGTATTCGTATTTTTCGTATACATTTCGTATTTATTTTAATTTCACTTTCCATCTAGGAACTGAATATACATTCCTACATTCCGCCTCACCCAATGTGGTACGGACCTGCTATTTTTTTATATACTTTAGAACCGTAACCCCAATCAGAAGCTAGCCAGATAACTAGCTACTAGCTAGTAGTCAGTTAGCCACTGCTGCGGTCTTCGCCCTTAACTCGGACACAGCCAGCTTCAATACAGAGCATAAGCAGTGTGAACAGACAACACAGAGTTACACATGGAGTAAACAATAAACAAGTCAATAACATGGTAGAAAAAAAGAGAATCTATATACAATGTGTGCAAAAGGCATGAGGTAGGCAATAAATCTAATAATTACAATTTAGCAGATTAACACTGGAGTGATAAATCATCAGATGATCATGTGCAAGAAGAGATACTGGTGTGCAAAAGAGCAGAAAAGTAAATAAATAAAAGCAGTATGGGGGGTGAGGTAGGTAAATTGGGTGGGTAGTTTACAGATGGACTATGTACAGCTGCAGCGATCGGTTAGCTGCTCGGATAGCAGATTTTAAAGTTGTTGAGGGAGATAAAAGTCTCCAACTTCAGAGATTTTTGCAATTCGTTCCAGTCGCAGGCAGCAGAGAACTGGAAGGAAAGGCGTCCAAATGAGGTTTTAGCTTTAGGGATGATCAGTGAGATACACCTGCTGGAGCGCGTGCTGCGGTGGGTGTAGCCATCGTGACCAGTGAACTGAGATAAGGCGGCACTTTACCTAGCATAGCCTTGTAGATGACCTGGAGCCAGTGGGTCTGACGACGAACATGTAGCGAGGCCAGCCGACTAGGGCATACAGGTCGCAGTGGTGGGTCGTATAAGGTGCTTTAGTAACAAAACGAATGGCACTGTGATAAACTGCATCCAGTTTGCTGAGTAGAGTGTTGGAAGCTATTTTGTAGATGACATCGCCGAAGTCGAGGATCGGCAGGATAGTCAGTTTTACTAGGGTAAGTTTGGCGTGTGAGTGAAGGAGGCTTTGTTGCGGAATAGAAAGCCGATTCTTGATTTGATTTGGATTGGAGATGTTTGATATGAGTCTGGAAGGAGAGTTTGCAGTCTAGCCAGACACCTAGTACTTATAGATGTCCACATATTCTAGGTCGGAACCGTCCAGGGTGGTGATCTAGTCAGGGCGTGCGGGTGCAGGCAGCGAATGGTTGAAAAGCATGCATTTGGTTTTACTAGCGTTTAAGAGCAGTTGGAGGCCACGGAAGGAGTGTTGTATGGCATTGAAGCTCGTTTGGAGGTTAGATAGCACAGTGTCCAAGGAG